>NC_068992.1:4969609-4974809 GCF_001194135.2 Octopus bimaculoides
ACCCAGGGGGCTAAACATAGAGGGGACAAACAAGAACACACAAAGGGATCAAGTCGAGGATCCGTCAACCAAATCCACTCACAAGGCTTTGGTAGGACCGAGGTAATAGTGGAAAACACTTGCCCTAGTTTACATGTACTGGGACTGAACCGGGAACTATAAGGTTGGGAAGCAACCTTCTCACCACAAAGCCACACCTGCGTTTATGTACCTATATAGTCAGATACATACATTTCTAATAAGCCGGGTGGATATTAGAAATACCCGTGAATGTTTTATTTATATTTTACTACATCAGAGACGACGAAATATTGTCCTTTATACGATTGGCTCTACATACGCATCATTGAAATTATCCCAAAATATCAAAACGTCAGTGACATTTTCGTTGGCCGCTGATAGTTTGAATATTTTCCTGTCTCCGATATATGTATCTATTGTTTTTTAATATAGCCAATACATAAGATATGGTTTTTCAACACCATCACGTCATCTTTTACACACAGATAGCTTACAGGGACGCTGCCATGAGCAAAATACAAGTTTGCGAGTGATTTCCACAATTTGGGAATGGTCACTTGTCGTTTGAAGACCAAGATGACAGTCGACGTCCCGAATAAATAAAAACATCGAGAACTGATCGCGCTGAACCGTCAGCGAACAATTGACGAAATCATTAAAACCATTTTCGAGCTGACTACTCACTGGTCATTTCCTCACGAAATGTTTCGTTCGTATCGCGGGCATTTTCAACTGATTTATGTCCTTTTTTTATGTTGAATATTAAAGTTTCTCGAATATCTCGATTTGACAGTTCTATCTCAGATGATTGTAACAACAGTGAAGAAACCTTAGTCTTTTGGTTAGGAAAAATATTTATTTCAGACTCATTTGGCAATTGCAAGATATAGAGCAGGATATAGCCCTTATATTTGGGCTGGTATTTATTATAATCATCCACTGGTTCGTTCTTGTTCATCTGACGTTCAACTTTATTTACAGATTGGGAGAATGTAGTAGACCGGCAAAATCCGTCCCTCAAATTGTTCTTAGTGGAATTTTCCTGGTTTTCTTTTCCAGACCTATTGGTGATGTGCTGTGATAATATTTCTAAGAGTTACGCCTGATTCCTCAAAGCTAAAATAAGTGAGATTCAATTTACTGATTTCAACGTCTATTGTTTTCGACAGTATTAACTTTGTCCCAAAGTTTCTATTGATTTCGTTTGTTTGTTGCTTTTATCATCGATAGAGAGTAAAATAGATAAGTAAATAAAACTATATACATGTATCTGTGTATGTATGTTCACTCTCTCATACACACTTACACACACACATATTTATAAGTTTGCTTATTCATATATTTGCGTGTCCATATTTTCATTAATAATATGCAGATGCCGTGCGTTTGAGACAACACAAATTGTTTACAAGCATTTAGTTGTAGAAGTTTTAATTGTTGTTTTAAATGTGATATGAACACCACCAAGGAATACAATTAATACTATATCCAGCATCAGTAATTAACTTTATACGTATAAACAGAAATATAATATAATACAGTCATGCTTTTCATTATTCACTCAATGTTTCGATGCGTAATGTAGATTAATTAACGTTATAAGTTTTTCAATTTCGGAATATTCTATATTAATTTGTGTACTTATGATAAGAAAGGTATTGAACTTTTTGGTGCCAAACAATTTCTCAAATTACCTAAATTCAATTTATCTAATTTAAGAAGTTAACATTCGAAGACTAAATTGCCTTCGAAGCTGAATAAGAAAACAAAATTAACAAATGGTCACCTGAAACGAAAGGGATCAACTTGGACACTTAATATTATTCCAGTATAAATTCTATGTCCTTTCAAGATTGCTTCCTTCTACAAAAAGAGCGTGCCTGCAGATGACAGTTACATGATGTTCACATTTAAACTATGAATACATGCAAATATGGACAAATATGCATCTTATAATGCACGAAATTTCAAGTATTACACCAAATTAGAACTTATATTTAAAAAAAATATTTTATGCGATATTTTATTTTCGAAGACATTTAATTGTTTAACATGTCGATTCCAAATGTTTGGATACCATCTGATCAGCTGTAGCAAGTGTTATACATCGTGTTTTTACTGACTGACATCTAGTATGTTTCGTGAATAGGTAGAGGCTGCCTGACTCAGATCTTACAACACTATAAATGTGTGCTAAATCAGTTGCTCAATATTTCAAAGAAGACGTAATATGGTTCGATTTAGCAATAGGTTTTGATAAAATCGACCATTAAATAATATGTCTTGGAAATAATTTCAAAGGTTTCTACAGACACTTTATAAGCTATTAGTCTCTGTTGACTGTGAATTTTGATTTTTTACTGTATTTGTATACACAACAGATACATGTAGCCGGTACCAAGATGCTGCTTGTTCCAACAGGATTAATTCAAACAGCTTAATGCTTTCATTGTTGTGCCTTATATACCTGAGATTCCAAATTCAATAAATTAAATGTAAATCAGAATTAATTTTGTACTTTATGTAGCGATATCTGCTCTCAGATTAAATAATAGTGTATTTTATGAAATTCTCTCTATAATAATAACTCTAGTGAGATATGCTCCTTAGAAGCATCTTATGCAGATTGCAATACCGGGATTGTAGTTATAGTATGGAGCTATTTCCAGAATATTAAGTATACCATTGAGGAAGATAAGAAGGCTGCAGAATTACGGGTGGAGTCCTTTTTACCACCGTTATAGCTGATTTATCTGGAGTTACACAATATTTGGAACGACAATAACAAAATCAAATATAACAAAATCTGTGGGTAGAAACCTGCCAACAATTTATAAAATACACTGGAAACAATATCGGCAACAAATGAAACAATGATATCAACTCAATAAAATAAGAGACAACAGCAGCAGCGCAAACATCATAAATGCTAAAACCACGTGATAACGATACAAACAGCTTCAATCAACATATCGAAACAACAGCAACTATGTAAACAACAGCATGGATAATTTATAGACAAGAGAAGCACGGAAGTATTACAATAGTAGAAGGAAATGTTTCCACGAAGAGAGTGTGACCTCGAGATGAGACCGTCAGGCATTTTGACGGAGAACAAGTTGCAATATATGAGCTATGAGTTTATATTTAATTGGTACCTTCAAAAAACAAAAACAAAACCAAACAATATTGCTGTCATACTGAAGTATTGCTCGCAGAATTTCTTATAGAAGTTAGTTCATCGTCTGCACACAATGCTTCCTACAGCAGTTTGTCTCAAGGAATATTCGGGTTAAACACACCTACTCGCAATCGTGTTTAAATGTATGCTCTTCAGGTACACAAATTTATTTCAGTACAATCTGCTAACGTCACCATCGCATTGTTCACTAATACCGTTTTAAGCATCAACACGAAATGTTGGAATATTAATATATATGTAATGAATTGATGTATTTCGAACATTTACATAAGTAGTATTTTGTTAATGTTCTTCTTTACAACAGTAGTCTAATATTGTGCAGATATGTAGATATCATTAAAGGAAATGTTTATATCAGGAAAAATTGCGTAGGAAGATATAGCGTATAAGATATAAGAAATTTTCAGCTATATTCAATGACGCATTTAACTAAAGGATGTCATGAGCGAAATAATATCTCATGTCCTTTTGTAATTTACACTTTCGTATTCTTACGATACTGAATATAGAACATTTGATCTTCAGACGACTCGTTTTGAAATAGCATTCTAATTCTCTGCAAAAATTTAGTATGGACGTCAGTTGAATTTATGTTTGATATTGTCATCAATATTGGTAGCATTGTTATAACTAGAAGTGGATGTAGCATACAGACAGACTGTTAGTAGATCTTTAGCATATGGTATCAGGTCATCCCATAATTTCTGTCCGAAGTTTGAATAAAGACAAGTGATAACATTTTATATTTAATTCAAATTTAATCATCAATGTACTTTCCTTGATTATCTATGACTTCCTTCCATCTATTTACAAGCTTTTTAGTACCATCAATGTATAACTCTTTTGGTTTCAAAGCGAAGAGCTCTAAAATGTCAGTTTCGAGCTCCTGCTGGCTTGTGAAAGTTACATCCCCTAAATGATTCTGTAAACTACGGAACAAATGGTAGTCTGAAGGAACAAGGTCAAGAGAATAAGGTGGATGAGGATTGTTTTCCCACCCAATCTCTTCGATCTTCTGTGAGGTGATCTTTTCAGTGTGGGGTCGTGCATTGTCCTGATGAAACATTGCTCGTTTTCGATTCAATAAAGTGGTTTCTTTTTTTCAAAGTTTGGTTCAAATGCTCTAATTGCTGACAGTAGACTTGAGCATTGATTGTTTACACCTTTTCAAACCCACCAGATCGAGAGAAGGAACTTTTTCCATGAAGTTCCCTTCTCAGTTGTGGTTGAGCTTTTTCCCTTTTACCAAACCACTGTTTACGACGTTTAACATTTCGATAGAAGATGCATTTTTCGTCACCAATCACAAATCTATCCAAAAAGGGTGAAATGGGTTCGGAAGAATGGAGAGAAGAGCAGATGCCAACTCGAGATTTATGGTTGCGTGTGGACAATTCATGAGACACCCATTTTCCAAGTTTAGGAACCTTTCCAAGTTGTTAAAGATGACGATGAACAGTTATATTGTTTGAACGAACTAAGCTTTATTGCCAATTCTTCAACTGACAATGCAGGATTTTCTTCAAGTAATGCCCCAAGGAGCTTATCCTCAAACTCAACTTGATGTCCTGTTCGATCTTCATCTTCAAGGCTGAAATCTCCAATTCTGAATTTTGCAAAACATCTTCTGCAAGTTGTTTCATTCAAGCATTCGTTCCCATAAACTGAGTGTATGTTTCTAGTCGCTTCTGCTGCAGAGTTTCCATATTTTTGTACTCATAAAACGTTATGTGCTTCAAATGCTCTTTGGATACTTCCATGTTAGAAAGGGTTTTAATCAAAGACATTCTAATTTTATTATTCTGTAAAATAATATTTAATTAGTTTAAATGTACACATACGCATAAAAATAATTTTTAATTCCATTAGATATTCTAAAATACTATTAAATTTCATTCAATTTAAAAAATGATAAAATCGGACGGAACTTATGGGATGACCTGATAGATATCGCTTACTTCCAAATGCTACGAGTTC
>NC_068992.1:4974819-4979571 GCF_001194135.2 Octopus bimaculoides
TGTGTGAGAGTGTGTGCGTGTGCGTGAGTTTTCGTGTCTGTGTGATATGTGTATCTCTCTATATGTTTATATTTCTCTGTATCTATCTATCTATTTACCCCCTCTCTCTCTCTCCACACACACACACACACACACACACACACACACACACAAACATATATATATATGCATATTCCCAATTATTACGTACAGTAGCTGTAAGCGAAGACAGTTGTAATCGTCTTCTATTGTAGCTAACAAAATGCCTTGAAGTTAACGATGTAATACGCATGCTTCGAAAACTAAACTACAGCACATTTAATCCTTTTGGAGCTAACATGATGCCTATCAACTGCTAATGTATTATTGTATAACTTTAACTTTTATAAAACTTCATTTCTAATACTAAAGTGTTGCAACAGTAGAGAAAATGTAGCCAGATTATTACCTCAAATTTCTGTTACTGATATAATCCAGCTGTAGCAAAATTCACTAATGTCTATTGTTCCCTTGTGCATCTTCTATAATTCTTCCGACAATGTAAAATGGTAAGTTCTTTTTTTATTTTTATTTCGTAACAACGCTGAAATTCCCGGATATATACATAGATTTTCCTTGGGAATTTAGAAAATAGTTTAATCAAATTAAAAGGAAGAAAAAAGGTATATGCACTAAATAAACAAAATAATGTAATTAGCTATTAACATTGTTTTCTATTGATCAGTTGCTTTTGTTTGAAGCTTAACATACGGTGAGTTAGTAAAAGTTGCATAAGCAAGCTGTACAGCGATATCTTACTTCAAAGGATTATTGGATTTTGTCCATTAAATGTCAATAATGTATGTATTTTAATCAATATTATTAAATTATACTGAACGATGTTAAGTCATGGAAGAAAAAAATCAGATAAAGTAACGGTATTTATGATATATTATTTTCGAGGCGAACTCACTTTTAGTTTCTATGTCTTCAACTTGTGATTTTACATTTCCGTTAGTGTCTAAAACATCTGCTTTCAAACTAATCTGTCATATTCCTTAAGAAGATTAAGCAAAACTACATAGAGATTTCGATTCTTTCAGAACATGTAATAGAATACGCTCAAATTGCAAACAAAAAGCCCTGAGTTAGATTTCAGATGTTAAGTTTATATCTGAAATATTTCTTACCTCGCTATGGAAAGCAATGAAACTTTCACAGCTGCAAATGACAGAGAAAGTAAATAGATTTTAGTAATTTACAACGTTGAAGTGTAACTTTAACAATATTAAATATAATCGGTTAGAAATGCTTCATCTGGATTTAGAATTATAACAAAAACTGAGAAACCTTCGAATTGAGAGATTAATCTATCGCGAAAGAACCAAGTAGAAATTTCATGTATAATATAAAAATTATCTCACTTTTCATAAAATTTTCCCTATGATAATGAAAAGACAATTTTAAAGCGTTTCACATCTACGTTTCTTTTATTTTTATTTATGCATTAACGTTCAGTTCAGGAGAAGGCACATTTTCGCACAAAATTATACATCCTCTTCCGTAAACCTAGCAAAGAGCTTTTGATTATAATCAAATATTTCCGAATGAAGCAGCTGTAGCAGCAGTAGTGATTTTAAAACTTCATTTCAGGCATATTGTTGCAGCCGTAAATGTATGACTAAGCATGGCAGTTTTGAACTCCATTTCTTTTTATGGATAAACACTCCCAGTGATCTTAAGTAATAAAAATGTAGTGGCATTAGCAAAAATTAAAATAACATCTTCGTAACAATGTACAGAGAGTTTGTGCAAATAGCCACGCATACGCCACTTATTATTCGAAAATAACCAAAAAGTTTTCCACGGGAATGGAGCCGAATAGTTCTTCATCTACGGTATAACATTCTCGCCCCAAAATACGTCCTAATCTTTTATGATTATATGGGTGTGCCGGATTACATAGGTCCGGATAATTTTAAAGACCTAATAGAAATGATTTTTAATACGATTCATGTCACAGCTATTGATTATAGAAAATAAGACAGTATCTTCCGAAATATGAAAGATAATTGAAGTGGTCAGTGGAAGAATGAATGTATCTTCTTTAAGAGGATGATAATGATGATGATAGCGACGAAGACTACAAAAACGACATCTACGAAAAGGGCGAAGACGGCGGTGGTGATACTGATGCAGTTCTATGCCATAAACGTCTGGTTAAACTAAAGATTATTAGCTACACAACGATATTTTTAGAGGTAGTACATAAAAAACGACCTTAATTCCAGATAATTTAAAAATTAATTTAACAAAATACTTCATTTCTTATCTTAAGAGAAAATCTGATCTTCGTTTAAAAAGGTAGGTGATTTGTATTGGAATGCTGAAATTTCTCAACATTTGTCGACTAGAATTTATAGAATTAGATTAATGTATGAAAATATTATTAAATGTTATTCTACACAGTAACAAAACTTGAACGAATGTTAGAACAACATTGAATAGTTCAAAGGAATATATTTAGAAAATTAAGGTTGATAGGTATGTACTGATGTTGAATGTATATACCATTGAAACGAAATTAATGAAAACGTAAGCTGCTCTCAAATGTAACTGAACTGCGTTTATATATGTTTACGCATCGGATGTGTTTATTTTTTACACTTTACCTGGCAGTTAGCTTTATACCCCAAAACACAAAACAAAATAAAACAACTACTACTACCGTAGGTAGAGATATGTAGAAAGAAATGAGATGTAGATTGATAACTAAATTCTTTAAGTGCATGCTACTGTAATGTATTGATATGTATATATATATATATATTTCTTTGAAATATCGTGGTATAAAAATGCCATGATGTAATGAAGTAAACTGACATAAATATATCTAAACGAGTGCATCTTTTATTGGTTTCTAATAAGCGGAATAGTCCTGAGATTGTTATTAAATTTCTGAAAGTAAAATACAAAACATGGGAATTTATGAGACAGTGAGGAATACTTATGCCGTCGTATAACCTGATAGAAATTGCGACCAAATTTCCAGAAACTGATACAGGGAAAACATTTGACTGGTTAGGACGCAGTAGATACGTAGGATTTGATGCTTTTGTCGAGCGATTCAAAAAATGATATTAAAATTGTTGATATGCGTGTGATTAGAAGCTGAATGAGGTGAGATGTGCAGCTTATGAAGCAAAACAACAGAGATCTTAAAATATGATGCATATCATATCGATGTAATTTGCTTGAAATATATTTGAGAAATATCATTAACCAAAACGATGAATACAAAAGAAATCTGTTAGGACATTACTGTTCCACAATTCGTAGAAATATATTTTTTCAAAGAAATACAAATATAGAATCCCAGAAGTAAAAGATGTGCACTCACTGTTGGTTTTCTTTGACGCAGCAGGGATAAGCTAGCATTATTCTGGAAGCACGGGGTATTTAATGTATATGAAATCAGTAACTTCACACTTTTTAAAATCATGAGTACACGAAATACAAATAACCAAAGAGAAGTTTTTGTTCTTTATGTGTCTTATTTTATGGGATATCTACTCATTTGTTTCGCATTAATTTTAATACTCTTTACTTCAAAATCGTCATGTGATCAAAACACGAATGCGGGAGAATGCTGCATTATTGCTCTGCTTACAAAGTAAATATTACATGAAGGGCTACATGAATAAATTCGGTTGGAAAGCTAAACGCTGTAAAATATATTGTCTTCTGTAGCATTTTATTTCACACGCTGCATTAAAATCTTGTGCGAATCACAACAGTATTTAATGTTTCGAAAATGAAACAGTAACGGAATTTATTATCAATGCTGCAATGCAGTGGTTGGTTAGTGAAATATAAACGTCTAAAATATTTGAAGTCGAAGAAAAAAATTTATATCCCCGTATCATAATGACTTATCTTCATAAATACTGAATAGTCATGGACATTTACTATAGCAATTATTGTTTTTACAATTCAATCATTTATCTTCATATGCTTATGTATATCAATAGAAATGTCAAAGACTCATGCCGCATGGTGTCATTGTATATTGCAATGATAGCGTCAAACATATTCATCTATATCTGCCCTCCTCTGTCAGGGTATAACTGTTGCAGATGAAAGCAGGTTTTCTGTTGTTAAGCTACTAATAGTATCTTCAATTCAATTCGTGCTTATTCTTCAAAATTCAAACATGTAGTGTTAATACTTTATAAGCAATAGAAGTAATTATCAAATTTCTCTTTATAAAGAATATGTTCCTGCCTCATCCGAATGGATGAGACGATATTCTGGTGCTCTGCATATCGTAATTCTAACAATGATATACTCATTTTCTTTTCCGACTTAAAATTTTGTTCCACATAACAATGCCAAAAATAAATAAATAAATCACCAGGTATTTTACAAAACTCACTATGTAATAATTTCTGTCAGCAACGGAAATAATAGACGGACAACCCAAATTTACATCATCTGTGAATTAAACAAAAATATTGAAGCGCATTCAGTTCTTTGCACGTCAACGAAATAGTATAACGCCTGGGCCAGTCTGGCGACAAAAATGTTCAAGTGTAGACATCTAGGTGGATATATTTCAAAATTTTTCTGCAGCAATAAATATAGCACAGAACAAAGGGATTCGTTTGACTGTTAATTATTGACTTTAATTATTTATAAAATAATATTAATGTTTAATAGTATGTACATCTTTTGGCTAACGTTTCTCTCGCTCTCACTTTATGTATATGCATATTATGTATGTATATGTATGTA
>NC_068992.1:4979641-4986093 GCF_001194135.2 Octopus bimaculoides
ATATATATATAGGTGTGTGTGTGAAATATTTGATATATCTGAATTGTTGAACTCACAACGTAAAGACAGAAGCTCGGTAAAATGCCGCCAAGCATTGTAGCACAAGCGGTGTGCTACACCTTTTGTCAGCTCACCTCCTTCCGTATATTGATTATTAGTGTGTATATTTCCATTTGTAACAGGTGGTGTGCCGGCGGAGCCGTTAGCACGCCGGAAAAATTGCGTAGCGATATTTCGCCTCTCCTTAAGTTCTGAATTCAGATTCCGTCGAGGTCACTCTGCCTTTCATATGTTCAGGGTCGACACAATAAGGAACATTTGAGCACTAGGGCCCATGTAATCGACTTAGTCCTTCTCCCGAAATTGCTGGTCTTGTGCCAAAAATTGAAGCAAACATGTATATGTTTGTTAAAGCTGGTGAACTGTCAGAATTGTTTGAACTCCGGACAAAATGCTTAGCAATATTTTTGTCTGTCTGTACGGTCAAAGTTGAAATTTTGTAATGGCCGACTTTGCCTTTCTTCCTTTCCGGGTCGATATAATATAAATACCGGTACGTAATTCATTTACCTTCGACCAGAAACCGCTGGCCTTGTGCCAAAATTCCAGACTATTATTAGTATTTTTGTTTGTTTTTGTCATTTTACATATCACTATATCGTGTTGCGTCCCTTTATATCAACAATGTAACATAACCATTTTAGAAATATTATAGAATAAAACAAATAAATACAAAGCTTAATAAAATGGAGAAAAAATGTATGTTCTGTTAAAACGCTAAAACACTAAAACTACACTGAAAGCAGTAACTGGCGGATTTAAACGTCAGAATATAAATCAGCATAAATGAAAGAAGCTGATATGTATGTTCGACTATCTTGAACGATCCAGACACGTAAACAGCGGATTCTGCTATCATATTGGTATCTAAAATTTAGTTTGTATGATGCAATACATTTGGTATTCTTGATCTTGTAAAGGGCAATCATTTCAAGTGACACAAATGAAAATATAGTGGCTACTGTATTAGAAATGTGATGGAGAAATTGATATTTTATCATAGCAAATCCCCTTTGATGTATAATATCAATAACAGAGCTAATGCATATCCATTACAAATATGCTATATGAAAGGAGATTGAAGTAGGGGGTGATAACGCAATATTTATTTAAGGGGCTATAGATTTTCTCTTAATGGACAACATGGCATATGATAGTCCTTTGTATTTTACTTCTAACACTGTATATATTTGTGTATGTGTTAATCGAGTTACTGGAACACAATGCTGCGTATCGCTGATGTGTTTCTGATATTAATGTTACAGATCATCCTAATATTCACCACACTGTTAATCTGGAAACTGTCCTTTGCAAAGGAAAGTGGTGGAGATTTTGGTTACGAACAATTAATCTTAGGAATAATTCCACGAATGATAGATTCGATCACCACGACAGTGAACGACGGATTTCGCATACTTGTTCTAGCTTAGCCACAGGTCATCTCTGTCTGCCAAAATCTATGATCAAAAGTATATGTATGTATCTAGGGCTATTCAATGTAAGTGATACAGTTCACTTTTTATGAAATGTAGTGTAATTTGAAGAGAAAATTTGCAGCTAATTCGAAAGTTGTAGCAAATGTATTTTATCAAGTCATCTATAATTGTGATGTTTAAATATACTATAGAAAGCACGTATTCGATACACTGTATCACGTGACTTAATAGTTGCTCGCATGAAGATATTGCCCTGAAAATAAAGTATTAATTCATATAAACTTCACGTTCCAGTGAATTCCATTTCTCTCACACTCACAAAACGCTCCATGTATAAATAAATAAATACCTTTTAGACAAAATGAGATGGATATGCTTTTAGATGAAAAAGTAGAAATGAAAGCTAATTTTCCCTGAAATAAACTCTACCCTCATCTAGAAACTGAGAGAATATTAGATGTAAGAGTGCAACCAGGAAACTTCTAACCATAAAGCCACAATTTGAATTTGTTTTTGTTCGTAGTGATTTTACATAAGCTAAAATGATAAAGTGCATTCACACTAAGGAAAGTGACGCTACATGACCATACGAGCTGCTAAAGTTAGGCAACAAATTCGTTTAAAACTCACACAACACTTAACAAATGGACATGGATTTTAGACTACACACACCTGTTTCTCCAGGTTCTCTATCGAGGAATATAGCGAAGTATTAATATTGAATGCATTTGCTCTATTCATACATTCTACGTAATTAAATTAGTTGATTTTAATAACAAATCATAAAAACTACTAAATGGAAAAGAATATTTGTATGGTAACAAAAATAATTTGAAACGTGGAATAATAATTCACTTGTCATACATATATAAATGTGTTAAAAAATCAAAAAAAAATCGTCGTCAACAATAAAAATCTGTAATCAAATTCAGAGAGACATAAATATTAGATTAATACTGGTTTCAAATTTTGGTACCAAACCAGTAATTTAGTGGATGGTGGCATGTCGATTACATTGACCCCGAAAGAATGAAAGGCAAATCCACCTCTGTGCAATTAGAAATCAGAACGTAAAATCTGACGAAATGACGCTTCGAATTTTGCCCAGTGCATTAACAATTCTTCCAGATAGCCACCATTTGTAAAATCTCTAATATTGAGTCTAAATGACACTAGGATCGACTTTGCTTGTATGCAATCTGATGTAAATAAAGTAATTAAGAGATGAAAACTGGGTTCGTGGTAACTGAGTTGCAGCTCTCGCCACTATTGCGAGTCTTTTGCCAAACTTTCAAACAATAACTACTGGAGAGATATTTAATATCTCTCCATTATAAATGAATTAAAGAAAAGGCGTCAGGCAATTGAAAAGAAATGAGATTTATTTTAAATTGATAATTCACGCTCTAAAAAGTTGGTACACTTACAGAAAACAGCAGATCACAGACGAGCATTAATTTTTTTCTGCATAATATTGTGCTGTGCATTTCAATTTGATTTCAAAACTTGCCGTGGCAGATTATACAATCCATTGTACTGAATCCGATAAATATTTTCATTGCACATACGGTCGGTCGTTTCTCGATAAAGTGACAACTTGTTTTTGCAGAGCATTAAACATTTGCCACTGAACGATTATATGAAACTGTTAATATTTCAGTTCAATCATATATTTGAGATGTCACAAAGTCGTATATTAAATACTGATATAAGAATATTTCCGAAATAATTTTAATAAATTACGAACTTGAAAAATCTGATTTATCTATAAAAACGATGTTGTACACATACCATACTCAATACTTGAAAGAGATTCAACACGGAATGATTCGCATAAGTGTATATATATTTAAATATTTATAAAAACTACCTTACTTAATAGCATCTTCTGTAAGCTATAACTTCATATTTTAATAATATTTTGGGAATAATTAAATATGTGTGTGTATGTGCACATATGGGTGCATGTGTGTGTATGCGTGGATGTGAGTACGTGAGAATGAATATATATATATATGAGACCCATGAATGTATTAGAGAAGAGATGTAAGCTGGCATATAATGTGTCAATAATTGTAAATTGCTGATAATAAATTACCATATGTTACTCAGAGATTCAATAGAAACAAACGACATAAAGCTTAAACGGAAAAAATTATATTCACAATAGAACAGGAAGAAACATGCAAATACTGAAGATCGCTGAATGTACAAAACCAAATCTTTTTTATTGCTATGATGTGAAATTTGTGTCTTGCAATTAAAAAGGGAACAGAAGAGGTTTATGGGGCTCAGTAAACGTGAATAAAAGAATAGAAAAAAGGAATACCATGTAAAGGCTGCGAAAACCTTCGGAAGTATAAACTATCCATTGTTATGGTAGTAAAAACAAAATCTACTTTTGTTTTATATTATCCGAGATTGAGCAAAAGATTTATCCTGAATTTCAGATGACGTGTACATATAAGAAGTACAAGTTAGTGAGTTATAAATGCCAACAAAGAATTTGAAAGAATAGCATAATAGTTGTGAATGGACGCGCAAACCAGAAGAACAACATGTAAATACTGTAACGTAAATCATTCTTGTGTAGTTTGAATAAAAAGTCTGAATAAGAAATGATTTCCATTTGTTTCTGTTGTTGCTAATTTTGATACATTTTAAGGAACGAAATTACAAATCTGACGTGTGTATGTCCTGTCTAATGACAGTATACAGAGAATATTGATGGAAATTACTGTAAATAACTGTTGCAGTCTATTTTGTATGAAATATACTGATGCCTAAAGAAAGAAAAATATCATACTTGTTATAAATGTTGAGCCCGAAATCAGAATGATTCATAGAAACAGATTTGTGATGATGCTTATTTAGCTTACTTTAGTTGTAATTTGAGTACAGTTAGCACATAACAAGACAGCACAACAAAATTTTCAGTAATAAAATTTTCAGTTCCACATAGAAGATAACGTGACAAATTTGCTATATCTAAAGTTCTTTACTGTGATAGAGAAATGTGTTGAATTTCTGAATTATTCACATGTATGCACACATTCGCAGCAGTGACTAAAATTGTCAAACCTTTGTTTCCCTACAGTGCTGTTGCTGGCGAGAAAAAACAAATTTATTACTTGAATTTCGAGATTTCAGACGATGCACAAATTTACTGTGCGATTTGCAATACTTTGGATAGATTCTCAACATAACAGAAAAACACTATCCAGAGATATTTCTGCAGGTATTTAGACGACTACTTTCTTTACCAATGGAACCAACATATGATGAAAAAGTATCTGCTGTGACTATAGTGTTGTTTATTTAACTATTTCTTTCATTATTCAAATCACCCTTTCACACATTACATATTAGCATGCGATTTGAGGAACATTGTTATTGTGAACAACTGTCAACGAAAGAAAAGTGAAAAGATACTGCATGTTTGCTTGCTAGCATATACATTTGTGTGGAGATGTGTATATCTATGTGTACGTGTGTGTATATTTGGTAAAATTTGTTGATTATAATCTTCTGTAGTTGTATATAATCTTCTGTAGGTGTGAATGTGACAGTGTGAATATAATGTGTGCATTCTTGTGTCAGTAAATCTACCAAGCAAGGGGTGTAGGATGATCAGCAGAAACAAACTCGCTTCTTTTGTTAATAGTGTTATATTTTGTTTGTACCTGAACGTAATTCATGTACATATTGCTGTGAGTGTGCAACAGTGCAAAGTCAGCAAGGATATAAAAGTTATGCCTAGAAGCCAAAGTTTAAATGGTAATAGTTAAAAATAATGGTAAAGGGGTATATGTCGAAGGTAAATTGAGGGAGTGTAGGAAAATAGTACTAGATGACCGTTGGAACGATGGAAATGGCCAAGAGGAGAAAAAGCACAATGGAAAATGATTTTATATGAATGGAGATCTAATGCAACGGTAAGAAAAAGCATGAATATATACGTAGCACCTGGTGGGGTATTGTGTGAGTTTTAAACGAATTTGTTGCTTAATTTTAGCGGCTCATATGGTCATGTAGCGTCTCCTTCCTTAATGTGAATGCATAGTAGTTTTTGTTCTCTTTTATCATTTTACCTAATGTAAAATCACAACGAACAAAAACAAATTCAAATTGTGGCTTTATGGTTAGAGGTTTCCTGGTTGCACTCTTACATCTAATATTCTCTCGGTTTCTAGATGAGGGTAGAGTTTATTTCAGTCGACAGTACTTTGCAAATCTATTCACATGAGCAGACGGAAGAGAAGAAAGTTATAATTCAAATTTATAAAGAAAAAATATCTCGCAAAATAATTATTTTATGTATATAGCAGGATTCTGCATGGTACGCGTACTGGTGTGTATGTTTGTTCTTTAAAGCGACCAAAATCGAAGCGTAGGGAAAAGATTTAAGAGCATTTCAAGAAGCGAACATGATCAGAGAATGCTCGAGTTCGAGTAAGTGCATAACTAGTATAAATAAATCTGTGTGAAGTTAGAGCATCGTTAGCGTGTGCTGAGGCAAAGTTGGGTTCAGGTTGCAGCGTATAATTGGTGTGAGTAAGGCATAGTTTAGTGTGAAAAAAACGGAAGGTAATTGAGAATAAGGACGCGGTACAAGTGTGAAATTATAATGGAGTGGAGAAAGTGATGGAGCGAATATACAGGATAGGTAAATGTTCGATAAAGTGTTAAATTATAAAGAGTGCGTCTGTGATCATGTGAGGAAAATAGGCTTGTCTTACGTGTGCATCCGTATGCATCCATGCATATAGAAGTGTGCACATGGATGTATGATTGGAATATATGGTAGAACACATCAGATACCATTCCAAAACAGAAAGACCTTTCGTTTTAAAGTTGACTAACTATGAATAAGAGAAATCTTTGAAAAATACAGTAAACTGACAACGTTTACGAAAGGTTGGATCTGCATGCATAAATACACACACAAACATATAT
>NC_068992.1:4987105-4989673 GCF_001194135.2 Octopus bimaculoides
ATATATATATATATATATGTGTGTGTGTGTGTGTGTGTGTGTGTTTGTGTGTGTGTGTGTGTATGTGTGTGTGTGTCGATATATATATATACACTCGTATATGTACACACATATATGTATACACCCACCCACCCACACAAAGACTCTCACTCACACACGTGTATGTATATGCAAATGCTTGTTTGCATATGTATGTATATGTCAGTGTTTATATGAATGAATATATTATTATTTTTTCCACAATAGCCTTAGTGAATCCTGCCACAAATACAAGACTGTGAAACATATACGTTTTATTTTCTCCCACTAAAATGTCTAATTCAATATTCAGAGAACTTGATAGGACGAGGAATGCTCACAGCCTTGTTTCTATTGCGTTCTTATGCATATTGTGACAGTAGCCATTGCTAGTGCGATGCATGTGGATATAAATGTGCGTCAGTGTGTGTGTATGCGTGCCTGCGTATATGCGTATGTGTGGTGGGTATTTGTGTTGTGTATGTGTGTTTCCTTTTGTCTGTGCGTGTGTGTGCGTATTTGTGCGTGTGTGTAAAACACCATCATCTCCTATATACATTCTTAATTTTGGAAGTCTCTGGTCAGATTACCTGAATGTGTTAACATGAAACTGAAAGTTAAAGCAAGCTTTATTCAACTTTTACAGCCTTACACCTTTTCAGTTAATCATCTATAATTATAACAGAAATTTTACATGGAGTTTCTTCTGTTTTGTAAGTATTGTAAATCCATCTGTGTCTTCTCCACTCTCTTTTCTGCTTTGCTCTTCAACTTCACCGATTCTTTGTTTGCTTTGGTATTTGTACATCTCTTCTTTCATTCTTTTACCCCTTTTAGTCATTTGGAGTGCGACCATGCTGGATCACCGACGTCATAAGTTTTTTTTGTCGAACGAATAGAACCCCCCGCTCCAAGACTTTTCGTTGTGCCTAGGACCTTTTCTATCAGTCCATTTTCTCCGCACCAATAAGTTACAGAGACCTAAACACGCCAACACAGGTTGTCAAGTGGTGATGGTAGCCGCCCCCCCCCCCCCAAAAAAAACGACACGGAGGCAAGCACACATAGATCTATACATACGTACATACACACATACAGAAACACGCACATACATATGTATGTATGTATGTATGTATGTATGTATGTATGTATGTGTGTGTGTGTATATATATATATATGCCAGATGCTTATTTCTGTTTCTGTCAACAAAATCCAATGAGAAACCTTTGGTCAGTCCAAGGCTACAGTAGAATACACTTGCCCAAGATGCTACGCAGTTGGACTGAACCTGGAACCATATGGCTGGGAGGCAAGCCTCTTCTCACACAACTCGCCTGTGCATATTTAGTTGATATATGTTCTGCAAAACAATGACTGAGTCTAATGATGATGCTGGCAACATTGAAGTTAGCAATATTTCAATAGTAATCGATAAAGTGCGGCTGATTAGGCGAATATTGCAGCCTCTGATCCATGTCCTGTGTTACAAAACTGGGTGATCAATCCTAAATATTCGCGATCCAATTGGTTGAGGCATACTCATTCACATGTAAGAATGTGGTTAACGTAATGAAACGTTTTAATATTAGATTTGCTGTAATGGCAGCAGTATATCAGAAGACAGATGGAAAAATTAGTAATGTAATCGTAAAGAAAGCTGAAGAACAACATTGCAAATTGTTACAAATTTGTAAACAAATATGTTCACAAATTAATGACGTAAGCAAATGCGCCTGGGAACATGTGTTCTTTAATCAGAAGCCATGTGTTATACGTATCTATTTAATCAGAAATATAGCTGTTTGTTCAAAACTTTTGTTATACAACGGAAAGTACAATGATAAGAACAATACGAATAAATTACATATATTTTTCTTAGATAGCTTCCAAAATTATTGATTCAATATGTCAAAAGTATTTACATAGCAACTGTTTCAACTACAAATTACACATCAGGATTGTAAATGAAACAACGATTACAGCATTATCACTTTACATCAATCAAATAAACGTTTACATAAATGTCATACGCATGTATACAAGTATATGTTCATGTTTCTCAAAATGAGCTGAACAATTTGTGTGTTACGAAATTACAACATATTGTTTGAAGCTCAAATCTGTATCAAAATGCCTAAGTGTAATGATAGAACAAACAAAACCTAAGTGAAAAGAGAACAGACAACGGTTATGTTTTATACCTGATGTCAAAGTCAATCAGTAAATGCTCACACATTCAAAATTATGCTTCCCATAATCTGACATGTATGGAAAGGCAGCTGACTGTTCTCTCTATTGCAGCTTGCACTATGAGGCTAGAAAATGAATGATAGTTGCCCAGGACTGTTCAGTTGAAAGAAAGGGACATCAAACCTCGGCCTCATGACAGATGATGAGTGGTCGTTCTGACTATAGAAACAAGCTGCATGACAGTGACAGATTGAAAAAGTCATTGAGAGGAAGAAGTCGGTGACTGATGAGTAATAATTTATACGTGCCAATCTCTCTCTACATATATAAATACATATACTACATATATATATATATATA
>NC_068992.1:4990444-4998285 GCF_001194135.2 Octopus bimaculoides
CTCTCTCTCTCTCTCTCTCTCTCTCTCTCTCTCTCTCTCTCTCTCTCTCTCTCTCCCCTTTCTCTCTCCCTCTCTCTCCCCTTTCTCTCTCTCTCAGTCTCTATAGTCTTCTATATATCCATGTCGGCTTGGAGGCTTTTTTATGGATGGCAATTGTATGTTTTTGATTTACTCAATCATTAATGTGGTGCAATACGAATTATAAGCACACACACACAGAATTATTAGTAGCGGGGTGCTATGAAATTTGATGAAACAAATGTTACGAAAGATATCACTGGTTCAAATACTATGTCAATGGTATCACTCAAATATATACAATAAGAAATCACATTGACATCTGGATATTAATGTCACTAAACTAATGTATTCAACGTATTCTCATATTTGTGATTATAAATATTTTATACATACATGCATGGGCGCACACACACACACATATATACACACGCATACATATATGCAATTATATCTGAAACTAGTATAAATGGGCATTTTGTGTGTGTGTGTGTGTGTGTGTGTGTGTGTGTGTGTGTGTGTGTGTGTGTGCATAATTACAGGGGAAAACAGACATCCCATTTTTGTGAGACGTGTATTGACTTCAATAATGGATGGTTTGAGATATTGTTAGTAACGAATTCTTTTGCAGAACAAAAGCATACCATGTTTGAACAAACTTCTATTCTGTCAAGACTCACATAGTCCCAATTAACTACTAACGCTCTCTTAGTATAATTTATACATACATTAGAGAAGCATACAGGCAACATTTCTGTTGAAATATTCCATAAAAAACATACGTATGGGTTGCAAGGATTATGATTACAGGTTGGTTTATTATATATATTTTAATATTGTTTGTCAGATAGAACGACTCTATGTTTCATGTATTACAAAAATTATGTGTCGTGTCGACATTTATCTTACGTAAAACTCTTTTATATTTATTATGTCTAAACATTATATGATTAAGATATGGCACACAAAATAAATTAAAAAGCAAACATGTCATCGAACATGAATATCTTCATGTATATTTGTATATAATGTACTTGTAAAATTTTGAATCTCTTTGCTTTTTACGCGTGTAATGTTTGCTAAATATGTACATGTTGCATGAAAAGTAATATCTTTTTTTATAACATTGCATGTAGACAAGTAATATTAAGCGATATCAGTCTGTTAATCCATTACTGACAGCTGCCGTTGATGAAAATGATTAATTCACGACTATTGAAATACAAACAGTGGGGTATAAACAGCGAAATATCTTGCTTTCTATAGGATTTGCTACTGTTTTGTCGGAAGTGCATAAATATTTCCCTTCCTTATTTTCGGGAAATCAATGCAATTCCTCCAATAATTTATTTTGTCTGCCATATCTTAATCAGTGAAACAACTAGAGAGATAAGCCAATAAAACTCGGACAATTCAATATGAAGTTACGTTTCTTTTTCTCCCTGTCTCAGGTACTTGAAATTCTCTTTGTTAGCCATTTCTTTGCTTTATTTTAAATAAGTAAAATTGGAACAAATAAGTTTCTTACACTATTGTATTGTACTAAAATATTTGAAATTTGATATGATTTCCATAACCCAGTTATGTTGTCTAATGATCGAAGTTGTCTGAGATTATCGAGTTCAATTAAATGCGCATTGCGTCTTCCAAGGCAGTTTTAAAAACATTCGTTCTAAGCAGCATTTTCTGCATAGTGCGATGCAAATTATAAGCATATTGGATGTTGTTGAAATACTCAAGTACTAAAACTTTATTTCTGGTGACGGTCGGTACGAATGTTATTCCTGTAGCTTATTCAGACACTTATTAGCCGCCAAAGATTTCTCAAAGACGTATGTTATGAAGAAATTTCCAATAAGTCGGGTTTATTCTATATGTGTCAGAGTAGCCACAATGAATTCCTGTTTTTTGGTAAATGAATTTACCTAAATCGTTTCGCAGATTCGTTTTCTCTGTTTGTTTAAATATCTTGCGTATTTCATTTAAAGGCCTCGAAGGCCGATGGCTTGTAATTTCTAGCATTTTTATTTCTGTGGTGTTGTCAGTATTACTGCATTGAATCATCTTTAGTTGATACAGTTTTACTTGAAGTAGCAATGAAGTGCTTCATAATGGCTTTCTTGTAACTGCTTCTGATATATTTAAGATACCGGAAATTAGGTTGCCTTTTCATGGTGGCTTATCTCTCTAGTTGTTTCACTTTCATGTTTCTATGGTGTTATTTCAAGACATTATCACATTGTTGTGGCTTAAAAAATTTTACAGGATTTTATGAATGCTATTTCTAACACTAAAAATTGATATTGATTATATATACTTCATTCATTTTCTCTACGTCCTGTTTCTTTATTTTCTGCCTTTTCTACCCTGTTGTATTTATTGTCGTTATGACCTTTTCTGTATCGGCTTTATGATGGGTTTAAATCATTTCTGAATTGTTCTATGATGTAGCTGTTTTATTGTCTTGTCTATTTTCGTTTTTCACTATTCTTTGATTTCAACAATGCTGCTCCTATAATGATTCAATTTTCAATTAGTTTGAGTGTATTTTGATGCTTCAGCAAATCCAATGTAAAGGTCATCGCATGTTTCCCTCCCTTTAGATTGCACATTCTACCCCGATATATCCACGAAGTTTTAGAACTAAGATTTTCTTCTAATTATTGGCCTTTTAGTAGTTTTAAAAAAATTGTTTTGCATATTTCACTTAACTTGTATAAATTGTCGCCATGAGTGTGCTTTGCTGAGTTTAGGTCTTCCCATTTATGGCTGTGCAATAGATTTTATGACGATTAATGTATAATTCGAGTTTGTCTCAAGTAATATAAAGTCGAAGTATGTTAACGAAAAGTAATTTGAAGATACATAATTTAAAACCAAAATTTGAAATTCCGTAAGAACTTTCTTGACAACCTAATAATTCAAAATTGATATAAAATAATAGATCAAACTAAACCTAATTAATAAGAAACAGTTCTTTTTTTCATTAATTCTCCAGTACATAGTTTTAATGACATATCTCTCGCATACGTGATCTAAACAGCCTATAGTAATTAAAGATGCACAAAATTGAGATTCAACTAAAAGTAGCTACTGGAATTTCCTGTTTTGCTCAGGCCACATATTAGCTTTCTTATTTCCATCATCATGTACTCCATCCTCTTGTTTACATGAATTATTTTTTATTTATAAATGAACGCAAAAAAGAGCAGTAAAAAACGTTGTGAATATATTCCTGATATTACAAATCGCCATTTATCGTATTGAGTAGCTTTGAGTAATGAAGAAACGTCAGTATTCCACTTACTTCACTTGCCTATATGCGCGTTGCAGAATAGACTTCTACACAATAGAAAGAAATTAATTAAGTTCCAAAACTTCTATAAAACCCAATTCCACAGCAGAAACACCTGATCTTGGTTTCAACATCCCATCATTCTACAATTTCCGAATGATTTCATTGATTTACTACTTCAATACAATGGCGTTGACTTTATTTCATTCCACCATCAACTTCTGTAGGTTTATCAAATTTGGGTTATACTTGAGAATAGTGATAAATGAGAATTTGTTTCTTGTTCTACTTTGTTTTATCGCAATTGTTTTCTTAAGGTGACTTAGGGACTGATGTTAGTGTGTGAATATTTACTTCGGCATGAATTGGGAAGAATCATGATACAAAAGCTCCTATCAGTGATTATTCTGTATTTATGTGAGGAACTACAGTTTTCAGTGCTATTACTCTTTTCAGTCGGTGAATTTTTTTAAAAAGAGTTTTAGAGATATGAGAATATATAAATGCGCTTCTGCCTCTTAGGTATATGCTATTTTGGGGGCCGTTGCCTCGTAAGTGTTCCTTAGCATTTATATAGGCTAAAAAAATGGTCTCGCTCCCAGTTTCAATACGAGGTAGTGGTGATTCTCATCGACATCATCATCATGGCAAAATTGTCATTTCATCACAGTAGTTCCAGTTCAATATAAATACCGAGAAATAGTAATATTTTGAGAAGATAAACAAAAAATAAAGAGGAAGAGGAAATTTATAACTAACATTCATTAGCTTTGTGCTGTCCGGCTTCTATAGCTGTGTATTGTTCGCCATTCTGTGAAGTCACGGAAATTTATTACTCCTTCTAAGGCCCCGGATTTCCATTTTCGTTCTTACCATTACATTTCGGAGATTGTTTGGATTAGGGATTTTTTTTGTGTGTGTAGAAGCACCAACTGATTTGCAGATGGTGTGCATAATTAATGTTTGAATGTTAACTGCTTTCAGCAAGAACAAATATTTTGCAATTTTTTGTAATTATTTAAAGATGGCTGATTAAGAAGCCATCAAAATGTTTGATAAAAGAAGGCGCTACTTGTCAACAAATTTTGGGAACAAGGAAAGAATTAAGAATATCAACATCGGATGACCTAAACGTAATGACGTCATCGAGGCGAAACATGTTTCGTCTCTTAGCTACGTCAAAACATTAGGTGTCGACAAAGAGAACGACGGCAACAGCCATTATTATTATTATTATTATTATTATTATTATTATTATTATTATTATTATTATTATTATTATTATTATTATTATTTTCCGATGGATTTTGATCTTATTTGATCTTCCGAACAGGGCTCAACCAGAGACCTAAGGCAAGCGTATATTAGATGGAGAGAAACGTCCTCACAATGTGAATGGGTAATGTTAAAACAACTGTTTGAATATTATTATCATTATTGTTATTATTATTATTATTGTTGTTGTTATTGTTATTGTTGTTATTATTATTAATATTATTATTATTATTATTATTATTATTATTATTATTATTATTATTATTATTATTATTATTATTATTATTATTATTATTTTATGTTTGACTTTTGTTTTGCATTTGTACAAGTTGGATCCAAGTCTCACCCAGAGACCTCAAGAGACAAGTTAGAAGTTCATGTAGGTGTTATGCCTAGGGTACCATATATTTGGATTTGTACAGTTTTGTTCAAGTGAATGTTTAAGAAACCATAAGAAAATTATGTGTTTGCTTATTATTATTATTATTATTATTATTATTATTATTATTATTATTATTATTATTATTATTATTATTATTATTATTATTATTATCAGCATCATTATTATTCGAGAATTTTTATATGGTTAATGAAAACGTCCTAGAGGCAGCTGTTTGCAAATCTGAAAGAAAAACGGAAAAAAATCAAGTAATTTATTAATTCTAAATTCAACGATAACTTAGAAGCTGAGGAAAAGAAAAAAATATGATTGTTTGAAGGCAACGGCGTCAATACAAACATTCCAATCTTTAAGGCCGCTGACACTCAACTATTAAATATCATAGTTAACTCCAAGGCGCCAAATTATCAGTATGTTTAGCGCATCAAACAAAACACTTGGTGGAATTTTTCCGGCTCTTTGCATTCTCACTTTGTTTTTCATTCTTTCGTGGATGATAAAATCTATATTACTTGAGCACTGGGGCTCATGAAATCGACCAAGCCCCTCAACAAACATTTCCATTCGCCGTGCCTAAAGTTGAGCGGAAAGCTCATAAGAAGCTGACTACTCTTGTCGTTACTCTTATTGTTCTTACCTTGTTTTTGTTGCAACAACAATGATCGCCGTGAACTCGAATCACACCGAAACATATATGCTTTTAAGTTGGTGCTTGTAACCTGTTTGCGTTTAGACGTCTTGTCAAGGCCATTTATCATCGAGTAGACGTTTCATAACTGTTCTTCAATCAGCAATTCAAAGCTCAGTTTCTGAGGGGTGAAAGGATAAGATAATGTCCCTGACATATAAGAGCTATCGATTTTTGAGGCTTGCTATAATAGTTTCTGTTTAGAAACCGGATGTTCTGGGTGGCATAATATTTTATAGTTAAAAGTATTTTGCGGACAACATGGTGCAACACGACTCATCAAAAGGGTTATCTTCAGTGTACTGCAGAATGTTTTCGCTGCCGAGTAATATTCAATAGTTATAATGAGAACTGGTGCTGCGCATTTCTCACAGGATAGTCTCCCCTGAGCAATCTACAAGTTAGAGAGGCATCGCTGAGACAAGCTGTAAAGTATTCACGACTGATTGGAGAGATGAGGTCTAACTCTGTGTTTGACTTTCAAGTAATAACACATTAATGTGACATCTCCAGTATTCGTTTTACAGAAGTGATGTTACTAAAAAGTGCTAAATCTTCAATCTTGAATTCGATTTTCGTGCCTACATTTGTGGATGATCACAGATGCCTCGTAGAACCTAAAAGAACGACTGTGATTGCAAACGGCCGAAATGAGAACCAGTTGAGAAGTGTCAATGCAATTGACTATGACCTCCCCTAAAATATCAGGTCTTGTGCCTTTAATAGAAATCAATAATGCAAATATTTACGACTTCATGCTTATCGAAAACAGGAAAGAAATAATGATAACATTACAACCAATATTTACATATTTATTTTTAACGATTTGTAAAATCGTTAAAAATATTAATCTCTAATATCAAAATTGGGATAGGAAGACAAACAATTTCAAATAATATGTTATCATATACTGTGTTGTAATATGTAACAGATCAATATACATATATATACAGGTATATAGTTTTGCAAATGAAAATGGAAAAATATGTGTGAGTGATATTCATTCTACATATACCGAATTCATTTTGAAAATCTCTGATTGCACAAATCGTTATAATCGGTCGAACAATCTCATTTTGGAATATGTATATCAATATACGAAGCGGCGAATATCAGCATCATTAGAAAACCGGGCAAGATGTTCTGTCATTCCTTCTGCGTCTTTGTTCAGAGTTCCAATGAAGCTGGCGTCGATATTACATTTTATCCTTTGGGGTCGATAAAATAAGTAAACATGTTTCGACCCACTCACTACCAGAACACTGACTCCGAAAAGATGATAGGTCATGTCGATCTTGGACTGTGAATTCAGAACGCAAAAGCGGGCGGGCAGCTGCTAAGCATTTTGAACAGCGTGCTTAACGGTTCTGCTAATTCATCTCCTTGAGACTAATATAAATATTGCATTCAAATTTTGGCACACAGCCAGTAATTTCGGAGCAAGGTATAAGTCGATTATATTCAACTGGTACATATTTGATCCACCGAGAATGATGAAAAGTGAAATCGAACTCAGCAGCATTTGAACTGAGAATGTAAAGTCGAAATAAATGCCGCTAAGGTGTTGTAACGATTCTGTCAGTTCGTCGCTTTGACTAAGATAAATATTGATATACATTTTGCATAAAGCGAAATACTTCAACGACGATGTAATTTTAAGGTATTTAAACACTTGCTAATACATCTAAACATGTTCCCAAATCTATCATTGCGTGAAAACACTAACAGAAAAAGAATGGAGTTACAGATTAAATGATGTCCGCATACGTGCACATCATACAATACACATAAACATTGCATAACATTAGAATCTTGATAATTCATTTCATTACAGGCGTGTGTATATGAAATTACCTTTGCAATCTCCGTTTTATAATCTTTTCATAAACACAAATTATGGTACAATCGAATTTATACAGTGATGGATAAATTCATTTTTGTTACTGATAATTGCTTATTTTCTTCTTCGGATATGTATAGAAAGAAAATCATATAATATTGTCTTCACTAATTACTTAATTTACCATTCTTATTCACAATAAATCATAAGAAACAACTAATTATTATTATTACTATACATACATTTTAGCCTACGAGCTTCATAGTGCGTAAACATTACATTTTTTAATCCAGTTATTTATATATATATATATATATATATATAT
>NC_068992.1:4998336-5007437 GCF_001194135.2 Octopus bimaculoides
TATATATAACGTTTTAATTACTCACTTTTAATACATTTTATTTACATATATATCCACATTTCCACGAGACTTGTATCTAAGAAGAAAATATGCAAAACATTTTTGAGTAAAGGTGATTCAACGTTATTTATATTTGTTTCGTTCATTGGTTTCCAAATTGTAAAGAAATCTTAGCATAAACGTAACATGTTGTTAGATGAAAATAAAAGAAATGTTTAAAAAGAAAACACATCGAAGTTTTTCGAAATGACCCTGAATTAGGTTGAATGAAACTTGGATGTGCTTCAGTTTGAATGAAACTTGGATGTGCTTCTGAATAACAGTTCGCGTGTTGAGTATTTGCGCTGTTTCTTCAGCAATCTCATTTAGACACGAAGTGTTTATGTTTTCTGTTTGGCAGACAGATAGCCACGTGCTTATTAGGAGGTCAATTTTATTATCACAACAATTTCGTTTGTTGGAAGTTTGATGGTTATTTGCCACGGTTTTTCCTTCCTGCTTTTTTCTCTTCTCTCGGTTTTGTTTTGTTTCAGATGTATGTATATATTCTTTCTTATGTGTGTGAGGCTTTGAATATCTGAAGATATTGAAGGAGTGTCTGAAAGATGTGTATATATAGATATATTCTCTTTTATGACTGTGAGTTTTTGGTTCTTTATTTGTTTGTTTATGGAATAATTTGTAGTTAAGTAAAAGAAAAACGTACTTACGAGTTGGAATATAAACACGGGGTTACAAACATATAAATATAAATGGAACAAAAACCTAATAGAAGGCATTAACACGTTCAGATAGATTGAGAATACAAAGGCAGACAAGAGAAACTAAAATTAGAAGGACAGGCAAAAGTAAACGACGGGTCATTCGTGGCTTTCTTTCATCAGTCAAGTCCTAGAAGTAACGACCATTTCTGGCAGTTACACTTAAGATTGATGTTGTGTTTACGTCCACGTAACCTAGCAGTTCGGTAAAAGGGACCGATAGAATAAGTACTAGGCTTCTAAAGAATAAGTCCTGGGGTCGATTTTCTCGACTAAATGCGGTGCTCTAGCATGACCGCAGTCAAATGAATGAAACAAGTAAAAGAATAAAGAGTAAAGCGTATCATTTGACAATGGTAGTTTCCAATATGACCGACCTGATCTCCTTTTGCATGTAAGGCATGGAAGGCACGATAAAGGCGTTTCCCCTTTTCCCCTTCATCCTGGTACTTATTTGGAATGTATATCTGCTTCTAGATATAATGTTTGAAGCCGTCTCCATGTAGTTTGAATCGTTTCTGCTTTCCCATAGCGGGTCTGTATATGTCTTTACGGTGATAGCATTTGTTAAAACCTACGAATCCTGATGAAACAAACAAAACCTAACTCTAAACAACAAGTTTATCATTAGAGAGATAAAAGCTGAAAATCCAGAAGGGGTCGCATATTTAGCGTTACGGCCTCTGGACAGGTAATAATTCTTTCATAAATTGCAAAGCAATATATAATAAAAATTAAATAAATGATATGAAGAAAACTTGAAAACATAACGCAGCAGTGTTTGCTGACATTCATGAACTCAGTGACATTCAAATTCAAGTCAATGCCAACTGAAATGTAAAGAAGGAAATAAACAAGGGTAATTAAGCATTACATTTAGAAAAAGAAAGCAGATATTTGATAATTTTCGGAGACTAGGAGGGAGAAATATCCAGTATGAAAAGAGAAATCCAACGAAAAATTACTGATCAATTATGTAAAAATATATTTTGATGCGGTTACGTAGAAAGATGTTCGTCTTTCAAACATCTTAATATATAAATGACAATAAGAACACTTCAAACGCGACCGAAAATCCCATACACTATGATTTCAAATCAGAACACTCTCATAAACACGAGATGTGGCAATCAAGTTTCAATGAATAGTCATTTCTACTAAAGGTGGGGATGCTGATTACATCGACTCCAGTGCTCAACTGCTAATTATTTTATTAACCCCGAAAGGATAAAAGGTAAAGTCGAACCCGGAGGAATTTGAACTCAGAACAGGAAGGCAGACGAAATGCCGTTAAGCATTTCGCCGGCATGCTAACGGTTCTACCAGTTCGCCGCCATAACTTCGACGAATAATGACATGATCCCTAATTGGTAAATACAGTGATGGAAAAAGGGAAATAAATTAACTGAATAAGAGATAAAAGTAAATAGGGGACATAGAGTTTTATAAACAAGTATGTTGAATATTCAAAATGGAGTAGCATGAATAAGAAGGGTATGGAAAAATCACACACGCACACCCTTCAGAAGACATGATACAAACAGTGGACGTTGGAATCAAGTCTTTCCTATCAATAAAGTACAAGAATCCCAGATAGAGATTTGGACACAATAATACAAATCCTTTTTTTGGGGGAACCATTTTTAATTCATGTCCCAAACATGAACAAAATTGAACAATCTAAATAAGTTGATGAATCTATGTAGTAAAATTGTAAATTAATGAAAAGGTTTCTTCACCAAAATGAGATATATCTTAAATTGGCAGGTTTCGAAATGTCTCATCTACCTGCTTCAAATCTCATCGAATCTGAAGCAAATATGGAAAGCATTAGTTGCAATCTGCGACTTATAGAACTTTACGGCAAGAGGAACAAAATTGATGACTCCTTTGTCAACAACAAAATAAAACAAAGAAAATCCAATTTAATCCCATACAGAGTGGTAAACATTGAGATACGTATATTGCTGCAGTATCTAAATTGCAAATCTGTTCACTGAAATGTCAAGAAAAGATTTGTAACGAAGAAACGAGACAACTCAAAAAAACTATCGAATGATTCTTCGATTATCTTGACAGAGTAGGGTAATAGTTATTATGACTATAGATTATTTATAAAGATAAGATATTAGAACAACTAATAAAAACTACTATTAGCAAGAAACAAAATATCAAATAATAATAATAATAATAATAATAATAATAATAATAATAATAATAATATTTATGAAGAAACTCCGAGAATTGATTTTTCAATATTAAGTTCACTTCAAAGATGAATAAAATTACTAATTATTCAATTTCAATAATTGCAGCAGTAATCTCCAACGGATTCTAGCCACGATTACCATTTCCACCAGAGCGTCTCAATCGATTTTAAGATCTATTTCTCAAAACCCTAATCTCAGATTTCAGTAATGAAACCCCAGCAGTCTTCTGAGAAGGAACTATCGCAATAATTTTCGACCTACGTAATGTCTGTACTACTATATCACACATTCTAAGTCCTGTAAACAATCACTTTCTTTTCTGAATAAGGAGAAATGATAAAACGATAGGTGAACATCTCAAAATGAATTTGTGTACATTACGTACAACGGAATGAATTTCATGATATACAAGTCCAGAATATATTTACAGGGGGATATTATCAATTTGAATCTCAATAACATAAGTGTATCGTTAATTATAAAGTCAACGAGAATATTAATGGATACAATTAAAATTTTCACTAAGGACAAAACTGTTAGATCCAATGCCTAACTGTAATCAAAACCTGTCTAGACAAAGTGGCATCGCCATGTTGTTCGTTATTATTCCTCTTAGATAGGCATTGATTATATGGAAACTATTCCCTGAAGTGAAGGAAATAATTGTGACCTGAAGACTCATTATTTCTCCAAACTTTCAATGCAGTTTCTTCTAATGAATAATCCGTAACATTGTAATACGCCAATTACATAACTACTTTAATAGTTATGATAAAATAATTTATATGCAGTCAGCTGAGTCAGACTCAACAAATTAATGTTGTTTAGGCATTTAGTTACCCAGTGTGACTTGTTACTAATTAAAAAATGAAACACAGAAGTAAGCAATTTATCTAACTCTATATTTTTTCTCTCCTTAAATTCATTCTATGAATATGTGAGTGAGAGAGAGAGAGAGAGAGAGAGAGCGAGAGAGAGAGAGAGAGAGAGAACGAAAGGGCTTGTTGCGTGGGGATCATGGTGTTACTCTGACGATCGCAGCACAAATACTTTATCACTATAAATAAATCATCTATGCAGGAGTGTAGGTTGTTCAGCAAGGATGTGCAAAACCATCCTCAAAAGACTACCAAACACACGCACGCACACACACACACACACACACACACACACACACACACACACACACACACACACACACACACACACACACACACACACACACACACACACACACACACACACACACACACACACACATACGCACTCGCTACATTATATGTGTGTTGTATATGTCTCTACCGGCTTATATTCAGTCCCTGAATTGGAACATAATTTTGTAATATCTAACAACTTCGTGTGCCCGTGCACAAGTAATTGCAGCGGAGAACAGGTAACTTTGATATCATATACTTCTAGTCATCCTCAATCTCGACGGAGACAATTTATTATTTCATGATGCGCTGTTAGTGCAACGTTTTGAGGGGAAATATTAGCTGTGAAAATGAAAAATACATCATGAAACCTACATAAAAATATTTTTTGTCTCTTCCACTTCCCTGTCTAAACTACATTATTTCTGTGAATGTGACTTACGTACATTCTGACACACAAGAATACAGTAATAAAACAGAATAAATGCTGGAACGATAAACATGTTATAATGATAGATATATGTCATAATATTAATTCAGTAGTCCGAGATGATGATCTATTAAATGAAAATGTCATGTAGGGGAAAATGTAACATTTTCCACTCGGTGAAGATCACAGTAAGCTACGTTTCAGATACCGTCATAATTTGCTAATAATATTTTCATTGATTTTGGTTACGTTAAGGTATAAAATTCCAGAAAGTAGCTGACCCTATACCTAGTTTACATTAGCACACAAAAATACACGCCAATATGTGTGTGTGTGTGTGTGTGTGTGTGTGTAGATAGATAGATATATAGATAGATAATTGTGTGATATTCCTAGATCCACAGGCGGATATATACATTGATTGAGAGATATACATACATGCACACACCCAGCACACACACATATATATATACTGAGGCATGTACGTATATATGTTTATATAACGTAATAAACTTACATATACATACACGTTTATGCACCTCATATGCAGACTGACATATCGGTCAATTTGCCGTGACAATCATTTGGTTTATTTAGGTAGTAAATATTATTAGCAATAATAGAGTAGTGCAGTCGAAGTTACACTGGAATGATAGATTGGTTTATAAATACATGTACCATCTTACACATACTATTCAAGAGATAGCCAAAAACAGACACACGCACACAAAATAGCAGATGCCACGCATACATCCACAGAGAACTATAGATATACAAACACACGGTTCCATACACGCTACGGAGCAATTGAAATATGACAGACATTCTGCACATTTGGTATTATATAGTGTTAAGTTAGTTTCCTTTTATGAAGCGTTTACAATTTTACTCGCTGGATTTTCTGTAAGGCTCAATGTGACAAGAGACATATTGATGAATAGAAATCTTTCCATTTCTACATGATGGCAGTATTTACACTCACGAAATTCAGAACGCAAGAAAGATTCAGCTGTCATCTGACAAGTGAGTTGTTACATAGCAATTTCTCATTTGTATCATTAATACGAATGAATCCTACTGGTACACACACGCACAAATAGATAGATAGATAGACAGACAGATAGATAGATATATACATGCATACATACATACACACATAGATAAATTGACTGATATAGATACATGCAAACCTACATATAATTATGTGTATATGTGCGTGTTTGGGATGTCTAATGCATGGAAAATGATAATAATTTGAGGAAATAGACAATTATAGAGCTAAGGAATGTCCATCAAACAGCTTCGTCACGAGAAATATACTGATCTCAGAAATTCTGGACGTAAAGTCACTTAAATTTAATTAATAGTTCTGCGTCCCTCACTACACTTACTCTTGTTTTATAACTATTTACTGTTGAATAATTTTCGAGTCATTTAGGATATATTCATTACTTGATAATTCACGGAAAATTACAACAAATATTCGGCGTCAAATCTTTTCTTGAATATACATATATATATGTAGGGGTTATCTGTAATGAAGGATAATGGTACACTACCTTTTGTTAAGAGTAAATATGTATTTTAATGATTTTGATATAGTAAAAACAGTTGCCAAAGTTTATTTCCATGTACTACATTCAATGAAAGAGTTTAGATACGGAAGCATTATTTGGTGAAATCACGTAATAGACAGAATTAAACTGGTAACCATTTTACATACATTTGTAACAAGTGAGCGGAACCAGAAATGATTGGCATTGGTACTTTGTATGCGTATTTTGCAGCTCTATTAGTTATCCACCTTCAGTTTATTATTCATAACATACGGTATGCTTTTACCTACTCCATACAAACTGGAATATTACAAATTTTCCTCGAGAAACTGAAGAAACTACGACAGGCCTATGCTTTTTGTGGCAGTTTTTAGTCGAGGTGCCTATATAGTACTCACAAAATATAATTTCTATATTTTTGACTGATGTTATTTATATCTGTATTCTTCGACTGCTGATAAATTTAGTATAAAAAAATGAGACAATTGCGATAGCGAACGGTAATTTGCTTTAATGGACGCTATTTGAATGAGGTTCCTTATCAACTGGCGATAATCCGTGATTAACCAAGTAAATGAATATGTATTTGCGTTCTTTTAAATTATACCACTTACAAATATTTCGACTATATATGATCAAATTGTGAAATTAAATAAAAAATGGAAACAAGTTCTGATCCTTATATAGAACTTAAATGAATGCAGTATCAATAATAATTCATTTTAAGATATTCTTGCGATTCTACAGAAGGAAAATTGACACATATGTTTAATGAGCGTGAAGGAATAAAACAAAAAAAGACTGCAAATACATTGCTAGTTATTTCATAGAGATGCACATGAGGGCGGACTTAGATGCAAGCACGCCAATGCAGACATATAAACACTAACAAAATATAAATGTATGAATGTGAGTACACTCATTCATACCCGTATGTCATGATCATCGAAATAATCAGCTAGAAGAAAAGAAAAAAATCCTAAAGTACAAGTATAAATATTAAAGACATATTAAAGTATTTCTCAAAACATACGACAGTAATTTAAAAGAGAAATCTAATTAACAAAATATATAAAGATTCAAAATTATGAAAATATCAAATATAGTGTTCACTGTGATTGGTAAGAAGTAATAACATCTGAGGAAGTAATGATTTATCAAAATCAAACGAGAGTATTAAAAGGTGACGAAAGAAATATGAGAAAATGTAAAGAAGAGTAGACGGTAAGAAGATGCAGGTGAAAAGTGAATTTGAATTGAAAATGATTGTCAAACGTTAATAATAATATATCAAACGTTCGTAGTTTATGCATAACAATGTGGAGGCGCAATGGCCAAGTGGTTTGGGGCAGCAGACACGCGGTCGTAGGATCGCGGCTTCGAATCCCAGACCAAGCGTTGTGAGTGTTTATAAAGCGAAAATACCTAAAGCTCCACAAGGCACGGCTTGGGATGGTGACGAACCCTACTGTACTCCTTCACTACAATTCTCCTCTCACTCTTTCTTCCTGTTTCTGTTGTACATGTATTTCGAATTGCCAGCCTTGTCACAATCTATGTCACGCTGAATCTCCCTAAGAACAACATTAAGGGTACACATGTCTGTGGAGTGTTCAGCCACTTCCATCTTAATTTCACGAGCATGCGGTTCCGTTGATCGCATCAACGAGAACCCTCGTCGTCGTGACCGATGGAGTGCCACACGTATGCATAATAATATTAATATTTGATTGAAAGTCCTGGACAAGAAAAAGGTACATAAACCTGCCTGAATACACATTCATTCGAAGGTATATTCTCACACATAGGTTGGAATTTGTGTGTGAGTGTGTGTATGTATGTAAGTATTTAAGTAAGTATGTATACCTAAGCTAAGATATAGGTATGAATACACACACATACACACACGCAAGTCATCTTTCACTTTCTGTTTAACGAATACCTTCCTTCTGCATAACAATATGCCAAAGCTCACACGCAGTAGGACTGAAACCAGTACCATGGGGTTTCAAAACAAAATTCTTACCATATATATATGTGTGTGTGTATGTGTGTGTGTGTGTGTGTGTGTATGTGTGTGTGCCTGCGTGTGCGTATATATATATATATATATATATATATATATATATATATATATATATTTATTTATTTATATGGGTATATATAGTGAGAATTTACAAGAATGAACAGAAGACGAAGACGGGTGTGTAAACAACAAACAGTTGTATTAGATTAACGCTCGGGAAGTGAGAAAGTCTTTTAAGTTTCGAGTCTACGATCTACAACGGAAAGGAACACAGAAATAAACAGGGAGAGAAAAGAAAAAAAAAAGGTCTTGTGGCTAGCGATCTATCATGGCGAATATATATGAATATGTATATATATATGTGTGAATGTTTGTATGTATATATGCATACAAATACGCGGTGCCCCAGTATAGCTGCAATGTTATGACTTCAACAAATAGAAGATAAAGAAAGCATATGTACGTGTAAAGACGTCTACACATGCATACATAGATACAAGCAAGCATGCATATATATTATATATGTGTGAGTTTGTGTGCGTTTGTGCATGTACGTATGTGTGCGTGCGCGCGTATGTGTGTTCGTTTATATATACATATATAGCCACACAATGACATAAATATATGTGTGTATCACATACACACAAACACACGTATATATATATATATATATATATGTATCCAAATGCAATGATAGCCGATGCGGCACATGCCGATCAATCCATACCGGCCCATATATGAACACAAAAACAGGGAAAATATTCACCAATGCGAACATGAACTGCAAAAGTAGAAATCTAATCTACTGCATCAAATGCCCTAATTGTGAAGAATTGTACGTTGGCCAGACAGGTAATGCACTATCGGAACGCTCACGGGTACATCGACAACAGATTAAAAACCCAGAAGTCCGCCAAATACCACTGAGTAACCATCTAGCAACATGTGGTCATCAAACTTTTAT
>NC_068992.1:5008372-5032999 GCF_001194135.2 Octopus bimaculoides
ATATATATATATATATATATACATATATATATATATCTAAATAAATATATATACAGTGAATATATACAGACGAATCACGCGTAAATATGTGGGCAAGCCACGTGCCATAACTATTAACATTTTGTCTTGTAATTCCTATGTGATGTGTTCTGTTAGTATTGAATATTGAAGTTCTCAATCAAGGTTAAGGTCTATAATATAATAAAATATATAGAAAATTAATTGAAAGCGTCGTTCTTGGAAATACATCATTTCCATACTCGGCTTTACATTTTGTTACGCTGCATAACTGAGATTTTAGTGCAATTTAATATAATTTATTTTTTTAGTAATTTGTTAAACATTATGGAAATATATTTGCTTTGAGTAAGTATATATACATACTACATACGTACACACACACACACACACACACACACACACACACACACACATATATATATATATATATATATATATATTTATATAATCTGTGTACGTACCTGTGTGCGTTTGTGTGAGCGAGTGTGTGTATGTGTGTGTGTATGTATTTATACACATGCCTAGACATATGCACACCCATGCATAAAAACACAATTGTATGTGTACAGTCTGATTAGAAAACAAAGAAGCGCCGAGGAGAGAGAGGGAGAGAACGAGAGGAATAAATGTCTTACGGGAAACTAAGTGAAAAAAATGAATGCCGCCTTCCACAAATAGAATTAACATTGACTGAATTGATAAAAACAATAACAAAATAACAAAATAATCATCATAATCAACAGAATAAAAATCAATGAAATAAAATAGGACAAATTCCACTAAGCTAAATATAACTGACTGAATGGATAAATGAGATATATTCACCAAGGAACAATATACAGACATCAATAATCATGTTAGATTGGTTAGGAGATCGAGCACAATAGCCGATTGATAATCCATACCATATCGCTGTACGGACCTTTAACTGAAGTGAAGTTTCCTATTATTACTTCGAAGAAATCAATAAAACAATTGTTTTAAATGAAGGTTTCAAAAGAGAAACGGCTGCTATACAAACATATATACATACATACATACATACAGACAGACAGAGAGACAGATAGATAGATTGCATACATACACAACAGACATATATATATATATAGTACACATACACAACACACTCACAGATGTATATATATTATAAATATATATAAATATATATATATATATATATATATATATAGTACACACAAGCACACCCATTTATATATACATAGAGTATTCGTCTGTACTTGTCTACACATACAGACATGTATATGTCTTTATATTCATATGCATACCCATATGTGTGTATATGTGTATGCAAACATTTGTATTTGAGTATATTTATACCCGCACATTTATAGATATGTATGTATGTATGTATGTATGTATGTATATGTGTATATTAATACATAACGGGAAATACAATGTTAAATGATTTCTTCACCGATGAAACAAGTTCTTTCACTCAGGTAGACATGTTCTCTCACAAAACCAATACCTAAGAGGTATTTTACGTAATATCCTGATGCCTAACATCCTGATGTCACTTGTAATTTAAAAAATTCCACTACTTAAGAAACCCTGCTAGCACACATTGGTGATCAAAATAATTCAAACTGTTCTATACGTTATATATCAATATTCCACTAGCGGGTAAAAAACCTATTGGGTGATTTCTAAAAACTTTATCCAAAACCCTGAAGGCGTAGCTTTGTGTTGTGTCTGTATCGAAAAATAGTCGCTCATCGGCTACTCATTGAAAAGTGAAAGAAATTGGAATACGATGTTTACTCTATATATACACTTTATATACTTTATGCACAATTTTATAGAGGTAATACACAGCACTCATAAAATAAATATTCAGGTTACCCAGCTCAGGACATGGTAAGGATTCTCTTTAATTTGGTTGGAGGCTAACTTGGCACATTGTTCAATTAATAACATGGCTGGATAATCAATGTTCAGCCATATTTCTTCCGAATTAATGGTAATATTGGATGCATTGTGTCAAGTTGTAAGCATATAAAACATCAATCTATCTCTACAGTAATATACATAATTTTGAAGCTATTTCTCCTTATAATTCATGCTGAGCGTGAATTATAATACAGGTGTCGTGAACCCTTCAGCCTTTTACGCCCACACATTATTATTGTTCCTGTAAGTTGCTTTTATATGTACTACAGACTGTTCGAAACCTACTAACTTCAAACACTCAGATTCTTGGATCTTAGAATTGCGTGCGTGTGTGTGTGTGTGTGTGTGTGTGTGTGTGTGTGTGTGTGTGTGTGTGTGTGTGTGTGTGTGTGTGTCTTTGAGTATACGCGAATCATATGCATTAAAATCTTCTCCAAGGCAATTTTCTAATTTCAAACATTTATTTCTGAGGTTAAACAATGTAGATGTCTCACTCAACCTATTTTTAAATAGGGCCATGTTGTTTAACATCGAATTCATTGGGATGTTTGTGTTATACAAGGTTAAAATACTTGTTGTATTCAATATTGCCTCACTTTCTCAATAGCTGTCTTACCTTACCTGAATTGATTTCTGATGCTTCAGTGTTAAGAAAATATTGATAACGGCTATACCAGCATGCAAAAGTTAGTTCGTTTGCTAATCATATTCAAAGGTAGGGATCTTTGCGAAATCTTTTGAACTGATGCTGCGTTGATTGTTAATCCCTGCGGTTGAATTTTAGTGCATAAGCTTGGAAGATAATGCTGTTAAAACAGCCAATTGTTGCTTGTCATGTTGAATTTACATTTCTAATGTCTCTTGTCGCATAAGCAACACGTTAATGAGATCTGCGGTGATTTCCATTTTTATTATGATCTACAAATAATGTTATAACGTAGGAACAAATTATGATATTCTGCTCAGACAATAATTTTATTAAATAAAGAAATATATTGCAATAATTCAAAAGTGATAGTAAACTGTAATTCCAACTGTCCACGGTTTATATATAAGATTGTTTTAAAAAGAAGAGTCGAACATTAATAAAAGAATAAATACATGAAATGAGTCAATTTATAAAATATGTCACCTGATCGCGTCAATAAACTGTACTCTGGAATGAATAAATAAGAATAGGCGTAAGCATCAAGATAAACGATGTGGGAGTAGGAAAACATCACATGACGGAATCGTGTCATATGATTGGATTTACTAAAATAAACAACTAATAAAGAATAGCTAAACATCGGTAAACATCTTTGCGATAATATGTTCTCCTTTCCTAGTTACTCGTTCGATAAGCATAGATAATTTGGGAGGAAACTCCCTTTGTATATACTCTGCTAGCTTTAAACCATGAAATCTCTTCGTTGGAGAGAAAGGAAGTATTTCTTCAAGACATTCTCACTCACCAGCGCGCTTCCCGATTGAGCTGGTTTAATAATGCAACACATGGGATCCTTAGCAAAATTCTGTATATGATCCTTGATGGAAATAAAAGCACTTCTTGTCTATTTATTTCTGCTACCAGCCAAATCGATAGCGCTAGCTAACTTTTCAGCCTTAATGGTTGTGCTACTGTGTCTATAAAGGGAAATACCTCCAAGGTTATGTGAGATACTTCTCCTTAAATCTATATCATAAGTGTTTTTTTATCTGCTTTTTGTAGGTCTTTTGTTAAATTCAAACTTAAACGATGATATGTTACTTCCGTCTCAGCGTTTTTCATGAATCTTCCGCATTATAATATTAGGTGCAATAGAAGATGCGAAAGTAATGGCAATTTTATGACCTGTTATATTCGATGATAATGAATATGCTACACTGCAATATAAATATAACGTATTTTGTAAACTATTATCACCTGAGGAACTCATTTGTCGGTTAATTCTGCTCCTAAAAACAGGACAGAGTTTGCACTAAGCAGGAGGGGTGGGTGTGTGGTGACTTGCTTGCCTACCAACCATATGGTCCCGGGTTCATTCCCATTGCGTGGCACCTTGGGCAAGGGTGTTCTACTATGGCCTCGGGCTGACCAAAGCCTTTTGAGTGGATTTGGTAGACTGAAACTGAAAGAATCCCGCCGTATATATATGTATATATATATATATATATATATATATGTGTGTGTGTGTGTGTGTGTGTGTGTGTGTGTATGTGTGTGTGTGCGCGCGTGCGTGTGTGTGTGTATATTTCTACTTTGCAGTTAATCTAATTAAAACACATAGGCAACTGCAAATAAGTAAAACAAATCGTTTGTCATAGACGAGGAAATGAAATTTGGAAAGATGTAACAGCACTGAGGAAGTATTAAGAAGTATATATGATTTTAGAAATAGATCGAAGTATATAATATTTGAATCTGAGAAAGAAGTTTCTAAACATCTGCTTGAAAATATTCATGAATATACCTGCAAAATAATTTCTAAATATGCCAAGAATAGGCGTATATATTTCGTATGAGTGTAGACAGACTAGATTTAAACAGGAGTTTATAACTGATCACGGTATCGCCGAAATTGTAGGCGTCAAAATTGAACCGGCAGACTCGTTAGAACGTCGGAGAAAAGGCTTGACAGCATTTCGTTCGTTTTACGCTCGATGTTCTCCTTTCGCCAAGGTTGACGTGTGATTTGATCTTTTCGGGTTTGACAATGATAAGTTCCAGTTAAGTATTGAGGTGGGCAGAATTGACTTACGCCCTCCACAGAAATTTGATGACTCTGGAGCAAAATTTGGAATCAATATTTGACAAACTAATCTTGTGGAATAGATGGATGCCGTAATTGTACAATTCTCAGAAGTAAGTGATAAAAATATGTTCATGTTAAACCGTATATTGTAAATAACGAGATGCAGAAATATTAATGCAACAAATTTAGTAACTTAATCATGGACGACGAAAAATGAAGACTGATGGCTCTAACTTAACTGATCGGCTCGAAATATAAATATAATTTAATTAAGATAATTATGGATGCACGGTTGCATACATTACTGGTCATATTAATTAGATGGCGACTATGCCTATACCAGCAGTGTATATCTCCTGGGCCATGGCTTCTGACTTTTTTAATAAATAAAATAATTTGCTAGGCGAAGTTTTCATCAACAGGTTCGCCCAGATTAAACATATAAGTGCGAGGTAATCCAGCATGTGGCCCGTGCTTATACATAATAATTTTTCAAATCCATCGCGCAAAGGCATTTTTTTGTCGGCAGCACATAAAATAATGCCGGCGTTACTTCGAAAATGTTCCAGAAAAAATTATCAATAATTAATAATATAAGAGTAATAAAAAATTTTCTAGAAATTTTTACTACTGGTGGCCTAGCATGTAGCAAAATTAGTCAATAGACTATATATTATTCAAAAAAATACAGTGTACATTTAAAAACATAAGAGGTATCCGTTAAAGGATTTCTTGATCCAGGAGATAGATGGGAAATGTTTCTATTTTTCATTCACTTCGAAGATTATCCCTAATAGCGGTTTGGATTTTGGCTGTTCCTTCTAGCATGCCAGGAATCCTATGGTGGATACCTCTTATGTGTTTAAATGTACACTGAATTTATATGAATAATGTATAGTCTATTGACTAATTTTTCTACCCGCTAGGCCACTTGTAGTAAAAATTTCTAAAAAAAAACTTTATTACCCTGATATCATTAATAGATAGATAGATAGATAGATAGATTGTTGAATATACAGTTTAGCAGTAGATGACGGATGTGCAAGCGAAATGCGATATGATTTAAAGAAAATAATGCAATAATCCTATCTGAATTACGTATTCTGCACTGGTAACGTGTAAAATAATACAACGGTAGTTGTTACGATAAGTGACTGTATACTTGGAGGTCAAATGAATCTTTTTGTAAAAACAACTTGCGCTGAACCTCCTACCACAGCAATTTTCTTGTATGTATGAAGTAATATTTCATACATACAAACATGCACATGCAAATATTGACGTGGGCGTGCGTATATATGTGTGTGTGTGTGTGTACTGCAAAATATAATTATTGATAACCCTTGTTTATAGATCTAAAGACACAACCACACTAAATTACATCATACATACGTTTAATCAATTGCATTGTAATGCATGAATACCTAGTTAGAATATAACACTATTATTTAGGAGACATACGATTCAGCCGTGTACATGTAACGCACACTTAAATATCATACTTGTGTATTTACACGTATGTGTGTGCGTGCGCTATGAAATGTTTGTACTCATATGTGTCTGCTAATATCTAAATATCTGGGTATATCTATTAAACATCGAGTATGTGTACACTTGGAAAACTATCTGTAGTAATAATGAAGTGTATGGTGTAATGATTCAGTAATGTAGACGATTGTATTTGCTCATTATATTAATTTGAATACATTCTTCACCGAGGAATATTATATTTATATTTACATTCGTGCGATACCATTTCTTTATAACGTTCAGACTATGTATACTGCATGCATGTCTCCGAAAAGTGCTTATTTGTATTAAGGTAATTTCTGGAACGGTTTTCAATGTAATTTGAGTCGTATGGTCAACAAGCAGTCTTCGTTTGTGAATAGTATTTAATTTTCTTAAAAGTATTTTGATAGCACCTTTTATGAAATAATTTTCACTCACTCCATTCGCAGAATCTTCTCAATGTATGAATACAAATAACAATTGGTAGTTGATGAGGTTTTGAAGAAGACAAAAAATAATAATAATAAAGTTTTAAATGTAACTGGCGAACAGCCATCAAAAGCTAGTGGAGCACTTGGCGATAAAGTTATCCAGAAAGCACAAGGAGATATTTTCTACGAGTCGATAATCCGCTAGTCAGAACGGCTAGTTTAATAACATCATAGTTGACATAAAAAGAAACTGCTGCATATAGCTGCCGAGATATTCTAAGATAAGATACTAATGTCTATTGCAGACAACATTAAACTTGGCTAATAGTCAATTTTAGCTACAGTTTAGGGCTAAAGGCGCCCTTAGCAATGCTGAGAGATAGGTGCTACTGAATAAACTGAAGGTCTTACTCTTCCATATTTTAATGACCTCTATTCATTGAAGAGCTACTACTGGCCGGCCAAATCAAGGAAATTGTGATTCATTATTTTATTGATTATACATTTACATTCGACGGCGTAGTGTCCAGACATCGGTAGAGAAACCCCAGGGCATGAGAAATCACTGTAGTCAATAGGTGATGCACACGCCTATCAATCTCAAACATCATAAATTTCTATCAGGCGCCATTTATTTGGCTTCCGTAGATCTTTCAAAAGGATCTCACTGCTGCAGTGCTCGTAGAATTATCCGAAAAAAATCCGATGACTATACAGCTATTCATTGAATGTCTGTCTTTCAACCTGTTTCTCTTCAATGGGAACCAAATACAAAAAAAAAATGCTGTGGTGTGCGTTCATTGATATATGTAGCTAGATCATAGATATCTAGAAAGTCCTTTGCAACAAGGATACACTTGACTGAATATGGTGTTGATGCTATCAACCATTCTTTTCACTAACATCGTTAATGTTTTCTTATCTTTGAAAGAAGAAACACACGTTTGAAAATACATTCGTAAAATGTATTAGAAATTTTCAAACATGTGAAATCGAACTTTTTTATGCTATACGATAAATTAAGATTGTAGATTAACGAAGAATTAGGACAGTGTTCGAATATCCATTCCTTAAAGAAAGGGCAACGTATGATTTATGTTCGAATGCCTTCTAAGTTAAAGTCAAGTTTAAGATAGTAAGCGTTTGCCCCAAAGAGATATATGCTTACTGCATTGGTCCCTGCATGTCCAAATTTGAAAGACTGACTCAGTGCTTATGTCTCGCATAAAGGGCACACATCATGTGACACACATATGCACACCAACACACGAAGTCAAATCGATTAAATGAACATTAAACATGAAACAAAAGAAGAGGACGGTCACATATACATTCATATACATATGTGTGTGTGTCTCTGTGTGTGTGAGTATGTATATATATATATATATATATATATATATATATATATATATATATATATATATATATATATATATATATATGTGTGTGTGTGTGTGTGTGTGTGTGTGTGTGTGTGTGTGTGTATATATATATATATAATATATATATATATATATATATTAAAGACGTAAAATGAAAACAGAACACAAAGGATTCCGCGGTACACGTATTTGAAGCTTTATACACAAACAGTCGTTTCATAATTATATGAGTATATAATTGATAGAAAGGGTGGTTTAAAGCGATCTTCAGCCGTAAACATTTTCAGTCCCAAGACTACATCACAAAGAAGAAAGAAAAGGAGATATAAAAAGGAAAAGTCCACTTACTGAAACACATATGGCCTCCCATTGCATACATTGTCTATCCAGAGTTTAGCAATTGTTTCTAGGACATCAATGTAGGCGTCGGAGCTAACTATAAGGCCTTGTGGAAAGATGTAAGGTGGCATTACATGTCACTCGTTGTTGACAATCTCTAAAACCATCCCAGTTGCAGAAAATGTTGTATATGTTGTTATATTTTAAGAACAATTTTTACCCTTAGTACTTATATTATATATGTATATACACATATACACAAATATATGTATGTGTGTGTGTGTGTGTATGTGTGTAAATATAAAGAGAGACAGAAAAGAGATTCGGACGGGAGAGAGATTAGATACATGGATAGATTGATAGATAAATAGATAAATAGGCGAATATACAGATATATCACCCAATATTAGTATATGACCTGATATTAACTGAAACATAAAATGTTCCACACCATAATTTATTAAGTAATAAGCGTTCTAAACGGATCGATCACAAAATCCGCGTCAAATAATCGAAAGTGTATCTATAAAATAAAGAGAACACATATTTTAGTCAAAATATTCTACAATATCTGGTTCATCCCCATTATTAATTTGAAGTAATTCAATTAACTGAGCCAGACATTTGCATTCAATCATATATATACAATAAAAATACAGCAACAAATGGCGAAATTTTAAGTTGATTACACAAAGGATGACACAATATTTGGAAGTCTAGACATAATGTTTGAAATATATAAAGATCTAGATATTTGTTAATAATTTTTTTGTTCATCGCAAGTGTCTGCAACATACAATTAGACAAAACTTTACAAAGTGATAGTCTAAGCTATAACATACATAGAAATATTAGCGCATTCATTTCCGAGGTAATGATCTATTCACTTATTAGATAAAGGCAAAATTATTACTGCGTTAATTTTAATCGCGTACCGTTTGAAATGGCATTCAAAATTTACAAAATTGTTTGATACATCACAAGAATCTATTTGAGAAAAGAAAATGTTATATTTATTTTCCGCACAAATAAGTCAGTGCCAGACGAAGTGGCTTAAATTTAATGTTATAAAACAGTATATTTATTAAAATTGTTTTCTGCCTACTGTCTTTTCATTCAAACAAATCTCAAGACGACTCAATGTCTCAATATTTTTCAATATATAAAGAAATAATTGACAATTAAACATGCATTCACATATACAAACACACACAGGTATGTGTATATACACACACACACACGCACAAACACATATATACGCATATATATATATACATATATATATATATATATATATATATATATATATATATATATATATAGTAATGCACATACATACAACTGTACACGTGCATATATGTATATATGTGTGAAATAGCCATCTATGTATCATACGTGATGCATACACATAATTCGTCTACTGGCCACAGCTCTTATGAATGTGATTTGTGTTTCAAATGCAATATAAGTCGCAGGGAGATCAAAGTTTCCCAGCAGCAGTTACCATGAATCCTACATGCATTTCAGCCTCGTTCTGCCTTGTGTCTTCATAGTCTCGTAATTCAAAGTGAATAAACGAGATTTCTCGCCACCCACTCTTTGATAAACATTGAAAATTCTTCACTGGTATTGCTACTAGTCTCCTGGCGGGATACAAATGCGTTTTATGCAATAAAAGCAGTGTTAATTCAAATAGTCATGAGTATATCGTATTCAAAGCAACTACATCGTTTACTGGGAAACTTACTTTAGTATACAAATGGGCCTTAATACATGAAATGGATATTCGTTGTTAAATATATATATATATATATACATATATATATATCGGAAGGGGACTATAATTGTTCCAGTAGAGACAGTAAAACGTGTCTTTCAGATTTGTTAAGTGCGTTTCTTACATTCAGCGCCATACTTGAACGTGATTTATCGTCTTTGTTACATAGGTAAACACGTGAGTATATGCATGTGTTTATACGTAGGCAGGTAGGTATGTATGTGTATGTGTGTGTGTGTGTGTGTGTGTGTGTGTGTGTGTGTGTGTGTGTGTGTGTGTGTGTGTGTGTGTGTGTGTGTGTGTGTGTGTGTGTGTATTTCTATGTATGCATATATTTGTTTGTATCATTGAGTATTTTTGTGCTTGTAGATGTATGTGTGAGAGAGAGTGTGTGTGAGAGAGAAAGAGAGAGGAAGAGAGAGAGAGAGAGTGATAGGTAGATAAATGGATGGATAGAGAAAGAGAAAGGGAAAGAGAGATGCCATTGTTTTCTAGATATATAGATAAACTACCTACTTATTGTTGTTTTACTATTTTGAGTCAATCGATTGTAGAGATAGTCTCGTGCTCCGTGCACTGTATGTCCCGATTATGAAACTTTAAATTTATAACAGTCGTGTATGCATTAGAAAATATGCTGAGATTTATTTCTATGAAAAATTTAGGGCTTCAATCAAAATGACCCTTATTCTGATAAACTTGTCCTTTCTAACATCCCGCTCAACTTTCTACCTTCATATAGGTTATTTTATTAATACTAAATTTAGAAAAAAAAAAAAAGAAAAAAAAACGAAAAGAAAGATAGAGAAAGTAATACTTCCAGAAGTAAAACTTACTACACCCGTCAGAAAATCTGGATCATATTTTTTTTTCTGATCACAGTAAAACGAGACTTGGTGGAGGATAATTTATACACCTAGAATAGAAGTAGACATATACATATAATTCAATTGTCCTGTCTTCTAAAATATCTGTCCACTTGTGGCGGTATTTTAAATTAATAATTGTAATTTAACTATATATATATATATAGGTTAGCAACTATATTCAATTGATCTGTTTCAGTGAACAATAAATAATGTTCTAATTCCCACAGTGCAAGTATGTAAATGAAGCCTGGTGCCATCAGAATAAAGTGCAATGTTATGTCAAGTATAACATAGCACGTTTCCACTAATTGTGCCAAATTTAGTCTCTTACACTCTGCATAAATTAAGAGCTGAAACACATCAGTGATGTAAGTGAAGTGAATTAATATGGCTCTTAAAGGGAACAGAAACCAAATGAGTTAACTTGTAAAGATTCACAGCACTACGCTCGCCATCATAATCTACAATAAGAAATATGAGGAAAATTGAGAATTGCTTAAATCTACTCACTCCATTTGACATAGGGGCTACGTGGTAGTTTGCCATGTTAAATACCAATAAATTTGTCTGCATTCACTTAGAATATAATTTGATTTATCATAACAGTTTTCCTTTTTTCCCCGGTCTTCTTAATATAGTAAATGTTATAATCTGAAAGTGAGGTAAGCAATATATTGAACATACCCTTCAATGCCAGATCGCATCTAATTTATGTGAGTTTACATATATACACTCATACACACAAACGCAGACGCATATACACAAATGCATTAATGTAAATACATATATGCATACATTCATACACACATATATACTTGAATATATATATATATATATATATACATGCACATATTCACGCACACACGTATATATATGCAAGCACACGTGCAAATAGTGAATATGAATACATATATTCATATACATAGATATATGCCTGAAAATACACGCGCATACAGTTGAATGTATACGTTTGTATGCATATAGAGATATATTTATATATGCATGTATTTATGAATGTGTATGTGATATGATATGATATATACACATACACACGCACACATACATACATATAGAGTTGTGTAGTTTAGAATTCTATTCAGTAATTACGTGGGCCGCCTGAAAGCCTAGTTGTAAAGTCTTCGGTAATTTTGATTTCCTATCCTCGGAGGTCACTTCTTATGCAGTAAATGAAACTAGGCGGACGGAAATTCATAGCACTAAAATACATTCAAATGTATGGAAACATTGATACACATATGCATAAACACATTCATATATGTGTACGCATGCACATATATGTACATACGTACGAACATGTATATATATATAAGTGGTGGGCTCAATTCCCCGATTGTGTGACCGTTTGTATTCTGCAGCAAGCCACTTCATTTCACTTTTTCCTTTTTCTTTTTAGGGATGGATTCTACGACCTATATCTGGAATAGATCCAAGGTTTTCTCTGAGTTTTGAAAAAGGCAACTAAAAGGAAGTTCCACTCCGATTTCGTAAAACATTCGATTAACGAAACAAAGACTCGAGCTGGAGGAGAGAGGGTCATGAGGCATGGATTTGCGGAGTACGCAACTCCTTATGTGTTAAATGATCAACGTCGTCGATCGACTGAGGACCAGTTCAGAAAAAAATTTTTCCTCCCAGCACACCTACACACATAAATTATTTGTAATATGTACTTAAATGCATACATACAGGTACATACAATACACGCACACACGAACACATGCAAATATATATACATAGATACAGTAACGCATAAACGAAAACACACTCCACACACACACGCACACAATGGGTGGTGCCCCATCACGGCCGTAGCTTAATCACTGAAAAAAGTAAAACATAAAGATAAAACGTATAACATAAATATAAAACGTTTAACATAAAACATATTTGGACAGATCTATATTTAGAACGATTGACTGATAAACAGATGAATATATACATTCATTCATTCATATATTTGTATACATTTGTGGGTGTGTTCTGTGTGTGTGTATGAGCAACGGGTTTCGTAAATACAAACAATAATTCGAAAAGGACAAGAGAAAATGAATATCAAATGGGGGGTAATGTAGACGACAGACCTTCAGAATTACAAAGGAACTCAAAGGATGTATCGTTATAGTATGAGACCAAATGGTACTCATAACGTTACTAAATCTGTGATAACTTGTAGTGCCTTCCTTCGTATGCCTAAGCAAGCTTCATACACATGAATATAAGGTTTACTAAAAACACAAACCGAAATTATACAGTGACATCAAAGGCGTTACTTTATTATATCTACATGTGTATAATTATGTCTGATTTTCTCCCTCACAACCCTTTGTTTCTCAACAAAGATGTATACACAGAGATATAATACAAACACACACAACACACACATACATTAGCTCACTTCTCACACGCATAAACACATATATGCGCATAAGCAAACTCACCCACGCACTACAGCAATCATATAGACGCGCACATACTTGTTTCTGGACGTTTGTGTGCGTTTGAAATCGTTATTGTTATAAGTCGTATTTGACCTTTGTATATCCGATGCATCAGTTTATCGCATTCATTGTGGGGAGAAATATATATCATTCGTTTGGAGAAAATATAATTTTGCTTCAAAATAAAAAGTCTCATGTCAGTTTTCTATCAACATGATGATTATAAGAACAGTTAAGAACATGGTTTCTGAGCGGCAAATTCTTGGACGTAGTTAATCGATGATATCCAGTCTAGTATTTCAGTTGTGCGGTATTTCTTCGAATTTGGTAAGGATTGGATTCAAAGTTGATATCTGAGGAATTTTATATATTAAGGCAAAGACCACTAATGAAACATCACATACCATTCTTTCGAACGAAATAAACATTATGCCATGGCAAGTCTCTAGAAGGATGTAGATAATGGTGGTACTAATACTCACAGTAATAATAGTTTCTATTATAGATACAAGGCCTGGAATTATAGGGAAGAGCCTAAGTGAGTGATTCAAAATTGGTACATAATTCATCGAGCTCCAAAATTATCAATAGCAAATTCGAACTAGGCGTATATTGAACTGTGAAGAACATATGTATGAACACAGTGCTCTTAAATAACTTGTCCGGAATGCTACCGATTCTTCCAGATCACCTTCTAAACAATGATGATGACGACGACGACAACGATAATGATGATGATGATGATGTTGACCTTAAATGTTAACTGATCGGAAGTGTCATCATGTACATTGATTTGTCTTGATATAAAAGATGGGTTACAGCAAATATTCTGCTCAATACCTCAAATTTGCTTGTCAGTTGCTTGGCGATAACCAGATGAGCGTGTCCCTTTGTGAGGTGCTGCTATGTGCATCTCTGATCACGAGCACAAGGAGTAGGGGAGCATCATAGCCATGTGTTGAGAGGAATTCTGTGGGGTTTCAATAATTCACTTCTGTAAACAAGGGTGTTTTGTTCACCATTGGAATACTCAACCACATGAAAATTCTAGCAAGCTTATGCTCTGTCTATCTTGAAATAAGACCACCGTGTCGCGCACGTACGGTGTGATGCCTGGTGTACCTTTGTCAGACGGGTAGTCATGATGGGTGTATTGGGCTTCGTGTATTTGAATGTACGTGTATCTGACATTTTTCCTGTCTTTTGATATGGTATTGAGAGTTAGCCGTGGCATTACCAACATCTGAATGATCTATACCTGTCCATCGAAGGGCAAATCCCTCGACAGAGATGGGTTTGATGGTATGAAAGCGCTCGTCAACTATCTGCTCCTGTGTGAGAGATATCTGTTCATATGGAAAACAACTAACTAACGAAATCTTACTTTCACCAAATTTCTAGTAGGCAATATACTTAAAGATATTTTAAGACACAAATGAATATTTAGAAATGTTATCGACATTTAACCTTTGATTGTTAAATATCATCACCTGATGTTTCAAAAATTGACAATGATGTGGCGATCATTAAACAAAAGTTGACGTGCGATAATTTTCCATAATAAGCATGTATATTTAATTGTGCAAGGGGTTGACATTTATTAGACGGCAATTAAATTGAAAATTTGTATGAAAAGTACTCTTAAATAACGATTCCGTTTTGCATATGTATTCATGCGATCCTTTTTCCAAAGTTTAAGGGTCAATATTCCTTATGATGATTACGTGAGAATGTATCCGAATAAAAAGGACGCATTGCGATTTAAGCCGTTCTAGATGCCCAGAAATTAGATGCACAGACATGTTATGCTGTGGATTCGAATGATCATCATATCGTCACATAACACAACGTATCCGAATCACGAAAATTCTTATCCGATTCGACAGTCTTGGGAAAGTATTTTAGTGAAATACTTGAAATTGCACATATATATAAACATTGTATATCCACATCATAATATTGCGCAATATAAAGCCACAGATTAACAAATCTTTGCAAATGCGCTTTGACGTCTTCCCGTTTGAATGCAAGGAATTGGTATATTACTTCCATTGTGCTGGTCGTGCACTTTATTGCTCTAGAAACTATGAAATACAAATTTGTTATCCGCGGAATTTGAACTTACGGTACACACAGTGGGAATAAACAACACAAGTACTTCTATTCATCTCCCTGACGGCTCTGAAAAATCGTCGCTCACTGCATTTTTCCATGACTCTTTTCTCATTTTCCAATCTATCAAAATATTTTGAATTTTAATAACCTCATATATTTCCTCCTCACATATCGTCCAAAGCATTACCAGTTTCCATATCATTGAAGAATGCAGTTTCACTATGTTTTTATTAGTTTCTTCAAGGTATAGCTATGACCCTTATATGTCAGCTGACAAAACCCATTATTTTTCCAGAGATTTTATTGATGACTAATTGATATGAACTAACTATTCCATCTTCAAGATGATTGTTTGTACATTTTATAGAGAATTGCCAGCTATTTCTTGTGAATCTAGCTAAGTTGCTTGAGTTTTCTCGTTGAGTCATACATTCAGTATGTTTCCCAAATACGAGTTACTTGTATATCATGTTAAATCTCGCATGTAACTTCAAACTATTCCATCCGCATTATTTGTAACCACTAACGCTTTGATTCTTTCATTAGATATATTAGTGGAATTAGATCTTGACTGAAAAATAGTGGCAATAACTAACTTCGTTGAACAATTCATTTTTTATATATATTGAGAAGACTGGTCTTTTTTTATCACCTCTTCATCTTGCAGTGTTATTGGTGTTATACGTTTTGACATGTCATGATTGATGTACTGTCTTAGATTTGGAAACGATTTGTTCATATAAATTATCTACTTCATCAGTGGAAAGTTTTCCTGTCGAAAGCTTTCTGGAAATCGATAAACGCTATACTTAGATTTTCATTTCTTTTTCTTTGGTCTTCAATAACTGCTCTGTTTACCAATAGCTTTTCCTTTATGTTCATACATCTCTTTCCAGAATCATTTTACTCCTCTGCAAATACACTGTAATCTAACAAATTATCATCCAGAATATTATATTATTTGTGAGCAGTTTATATTTTTGTAGTTTGCTTGGCTTATTATATGAATATTTCTTTACTCTGATTTCCTTTCAAAATCTCTAGTATTTAATAGCTACGATTTACTTTTGGATTAATACCTAAACCGATGTCACATTCGTGTATTATTCATTGTGTAATGCAGTGCCAGCTACTTGGATAAATCCAATCGACTATGGGATCTCTCCAAAATGTGTGATAGCATAACGAATACTGTGTTCTGTATGGAAAATAGTCGCATTTTGATTTTGATCTTTTATTTATTCATCGAGTGCTGCTATATTACATTAGTATTATTTAATCATCTTATAAGCTAATGGCTTTGACTCATTCCATGCCTTCATTTTACATTTTACCAATTTTATATACAGAGTTTATTTCCAAATTCCATCTTTATCTCTCATGGATTTCGTTTTCAAGGAGGCCGTAACTAAATTTTTCTAACATCAATTTTACTTCATTTATTCAGTATGTTAATATCTGCTAGATTTAGCTTCGTAAATATAGGTTTTATTTACCAGAAATTATGTCAAGTATAAAATTTTGAAAGTCTTTCTGTATATATTGATATTTGCTATGGCTTAAAAAACTGTAGCTATCGATTTATAAATTATAAATATTATATAAGTTCTGCCAATGTTAGCGTGCGTAGGATTTGCCCCAATATATCTTCCACTTCATTTTACCAAAGTATCTCAGTGGAAACTTTTGACAGGTTTGTGCAAAACACGAGGCCCTGTTGGAATATAAGAGAAAACGCTTTTCAGAATGTTTTAGTAGAAATAATTTTCCTACAAACAGTTATTTGAAATTTTCTTTCCAGTCCATTTCACTGGCGCATTAAAAAATATCTCATAATTTTTATTAACATTTGTGTGGTATGTTTGATACTTTCTACTGCTATATTCAGTTCTTTGGGTTTTTTTTTTCTATTCATGGTTTGAAAGTTTGTATTTTTTGTGTCGATTTATTAATATACATTTTCATGTGTCACTTGCGGGTATTAAGTAAAGATGTTTTTCTATATAATGCTTTTCGAATACGCACTATGCATAAAACATTTTGTTTCTCTACAGTAGCCTTTATCTTCCCTTAACACACTGTCATTGTTAGTTGATGTAACTCGCTATCTAATGTAATCGATGAGACGCTGCGTCTGACATTGAAGGATTTTTTCCGGATCCCGACATGATGTGTCTTGCATTAGTGAATGGGATTGTGCCGATCAACCAACCTCAACTGTTATATTTCTATCCACTACAAACAATATGAATGCCAAATACCCTGCTAGATTTAAACTTAGAAATAAGAAAGAAATAATGCAACGCTTTCTTTCGGTTACTGAGAAAAAAACCCAGCAGCTTTTTTTTGTACTATTGATTAGTCCTTTCAGACAAATTCTTGTATTTCAAATCGCTTAGCATTCCAGTGGTGCATAGCGACAAAGGTACAGTTTTAGTTGGAGAATGTTCTAAGTATTTTGTTACCGTGTACCTTATTAATATAAATATTTTTAATTCAATGTAAAATTATTGTGTGTTGGTGGGGATTGTATCGTAAGAAGTTTCTTTCAATTCCATAGTGTGATACCATTTCTTCCTTTGTTTTAGGCTAGGGGTGATCAAAGGCATACCAGTGGATTTCTTTAACGGATACCGAAAGAATCCCGTCACCTACCTCTAATATTGCTTAACAAGCACATGGTTCCGGGTTCAGTCCCACTGCGTGGCACCTTGGGCAAGTGTCTTCTACTTTGGCCTCGGGCCGACCCACGCCTTGTGAGTGGATTTGGTAGACGGAAACTGAAAGAAGCACGTGGTATATATGTATATATATATATATATATATATATATATATATACATATATGTATGTGATGCGTGTGTGTGTGTGTATGTTTGTGTGTCTGTGTTTGTCCCCCTAGCATTGCTTGACAACCGATGCTGGTGTGTTTATGTCTCCGTCACTTAGCGGTTCGGCAAAAAGAAACCGATAGAATAAGTACTAGGCATACAAAGAATAAGTCCCGAGGTCGATTTGCTCGACGAAAGGCGGTGATCCAGCATGACCACAGTCAAATGACTGAAACAAGTAAAAGAATAAAAGAGTAAATATATATATTTGCGTGTGTGCCTGTGCGTGCGCGCGCTCGTATATGTGTGTGTGTGTGTGTGTATGCGTGTGTGTTGAAACTCAGATTTAGTGTACAAGAAGTATCTGTGCAGATGAATAGTTTTTCAGTGGATGCTGCTTACACTGCACTACCCTCAACTATTGGCCCAAGAAAACCCCGTATGACATGAAAACTGACAAAATCTCTTGGTGGTCCAAGTCAGATATGCAATCTATGTGGCTGTCTTTTATATATATCCTTTAAATTCGTGTATGTGAAACGTTTTGAATAGGCAATTAAAAGCTCCTATACTATTATGCCGGGTACAGCCCAATGATGCCAGCTGGCGATACCAGGTTTTTGGTGTCGCATCGAACTATACCGATATAATGTACGATAAATATTGTAATGATAATAATAAGCCTTGGATGGAATTCGAAAATAATTTAATGCATTGCTATGCGCGTTTCCTCAACTTATATATTTCTTATGATCGAGGAAGATCTTTAGAAACATGTAATTTGTGGAAACTCCCGTAGCGATGCAGTACAGTATTCATAAATTCCATACTAGGATTATTACTATTAATACTATATGTGTGTGTGTGTGTGCGTATTTTTGTTTGTGTGTGCGTGTGTGCGTGTGTGTGTGTGTGCATGTGTGTGCGTGTGTGTGCGTGTGTGCGTGTATGTGTGTGCGTGCTATGACTTACTGGTTTCAATTAGAAGCTGAGCCCATGCTGGAACACAACTTTTCAGTGTTTGGGTTTCTTTTCTGTACAGTTTCTGGTGAAGTAGTGCGTCGGACGGAACAGGTTTTTCTTCTGTCTCTTGCTACGTTGTGGGTTTGACTGCCATTTCACACAAGTTCTTTGAAGACCTTCCCATACACACCTCACAAATGCTAGAAGCTACTTGGCAGAACGTTGAATAGATGTGGACCTTTGAAATACAAGATAGCACAATACAGTTTTCTTAGTAGTTTCAGAACACGGGATCTGTGGTAATATTGAGTGCAGTCCAATACGGTGGTTGGCATAATTTTCAATTCCAATGTTGGGAGCTTCTTATTCCAAGATCTTTTATACGTATACCACTGGATAGAGCTTCAATTCACAGCATTTTCCCCATCATGTGTCCATTCAAATGGTTGAAGGAATGAAAAAGAAAAATACATACTTAAAATCAATCAAATTTATTGATTTGGTACTGCCATGCGTTAATTACCACAGTTTAGGATTTATGGAAATTCTGAACAGTGTTTTGTAGTATCGAAATGTATTTTGTTGTTCGGTCTGTTATGTCGTATTACTTTCAGTGTGCACTGTGGGTTCAACCACGAAACAGGTTGGTGTTTATGTAATGTTGTTTGATTAGTGTTTTGTTCGAGATATATTCTATTGCGCTGTTTTCAGTCTTAATATGGAATGATTACTTTTTTCTTTGGGCCTCTTGTCAATCATGGTTTATAATAAAACATCCAGTATTATTTCTCCGTCCATCATTCATTGGCGTGCAGTTTTCATTTTGTTTTCACTGACGCTAGTAATAGGAATTGCAGTTTCTTGTAGTTATTAATCTCTTGAAAGTACACTGACATATATATTGCACTTGCTTGAAAGCATAAACGCATGACATTCATACTATGGCATTTCCCATAAATTCTAGACCAGCAACGATTGATTTTATCCTTGTCGCTACCGCTGTGGTGTGTAGAGTATTATTTTATATTTAGTTTATGTTCTTTGTTTACTCAATTCCTTTCTTACGTGTTTCCCGTATTCACTCTTGTTTTGGCACAGTAAATATTCCATAAAATCAGATAAGCAAAGACATAATATAAGTATAAAGCATTGTTAATTGTCCATAATCCAGTACTGATTGAGAAGAGCCGTCACCAAATCATATTTTAGAAGTGATCATTTGGTTTTTCAGAAAAATATTTAAGAGGGCATTGACCAATATACTATTTACCTATCACAGAAGTGATGTCGAAACATAAGATAATTCAGCAGCTATTTCTAATTGTTGAGCAGCAACTTACACTGATCTTCGCTGCTTTGTGGATATTAATGTTTAGCCCCAGGATAACATTGTTTAAGCACACCTTTGAACGTAAATATTTAGGTGAATGTGACGATAAATACATCACAAAGACGAGGTAAAAATATACAAACAAAATTATTATTTTGAAGCTCGGGAAATTGGAAAGAAAGGAAATATTTTAAACGTTTCCAATATAATCACTTCTAAAACATGGAACGGAAAGAAATTAGAATGCAAATTTCATGAGTATATATACAGGGCTATCCAACGGCATGAGAGAAATAGACAGCTGTGTGTGTGTGTATGCGCGCGCAGACACTTTTACTTATAGTGAATGCATTGCACAAAATTTAAATTCATTTTAATAATGTAGTCAGTGACTTGAAATTAATTGGATGTTATTTCTTCGAGATACATTTAGACATTCTATTTGTTCTCTCGGGTATAATTGCCGATGTGGAAATTAATACAACTATTTGTTTACTTGATTTTAATTACACTCCCAATCCATTTGTGCTCAGATCTTCCTCGCATCCTTATAATAGGTCAAATGGGATAAGAGTCTCGCTAAATAAACTGACCAATCTTCGTCATTCTTGACCTTCTGACCATTTATTAATGTATTTCCTCTTCTTCTTTTCTTCACTTATTTTCCTTTTTACACTACTACTACTACTACTACCACTACTACTACTACTACTACTACTACTACTACTACTACTACTACTACTACTACTACTACTACTACTACTACTACTACTGATGATGATGATAATAATGCCACTGCAACCACCACCACTACTACTTGTTCCTGCTTGCGTTCCTCGTTTTGTTTTTACATCTTTTCCATCAATATAATAACAACAAAAGCCTAAATGCCGATTACCTGCTGCTGCGAATACGACGTTTCCGACTGTCGGCTGAATCCATTGTCAAGATTGTCCCACCGCCTTCCTTTGGGGATGGGTAGGACAGACAGTGTTTAACTGTTTGGTAGCGGTGGAGTTTGTGTAGTGGACCTTATCCATCGCTACGGATGCTAGATACCTGGAATGTCTTCCCGCGTGACCATTAGTGTCAGCGTAAGCAGTGACACCACCGTAGTAGTGCCGGGGATCTCATAATTGTCAGCACTAGTGCTGGACATCTCGCAATAGTCAGATGGGGTTTTCGGCATCTTTTCTCATTGACAGAGCTACAGTCATAGATCAAGCACAGTTTGAGAAAGTGTACTTGGAACCTGAAATCTTGTCAGATGTCCACATTCTTAAGTCGGGCAATACTATCAGTATAAATTCTATATTCGCGTTCTCCATTTGGTACGAGTATGACCGATAACGTCCTCAGAGAATCTCTTGCCGTTGGTCTTTTCCAGAGAACTTTTGGGTCGCGCCCGATGAATTATTTCCAGAAATCCCTCTCATAGTTAGGGGACACGTACTCTGCCAGCTCGGCAATTACATGGCAGCAGGGTGTTGAAACCGTTCTGCATGCGCCTGTATTGTGTCTGAGCATTGCTGCTTTATAAAGCTTTGTCGAACAGTTATTGTCAAGTGAAGGACAGAAAAGTATATTGGCCGAGTCCATAGTCAAGATCACACAGAAACCTTCTTTCGGCTGGGACGAGAAAGGCTATTTACCTTAGTCCACAGTCTGCCCCAAAAGAAGTAGTGTGGTTGACAAGGTTGAAAGAATTGAAGACAGACACCTTCATTTTCCGCCTCATCAGCAAAGAAATGTGAGGGTGGAGTGGGATGTCCTGTCCATCTCCTCATTAATTTTCTTTTCAGAAGCACTAAAATAATTATCATTTGTGTAATCCTGCTGATTTAATTTCAAAAAATAATATGAATGCAATAGCGTTGAAATAAATGCAGAATCTCTATATACATTAAAAACAGAAAACTGTTTCAAATTTATCCATTAATTTAAATGTTAGCTCGTCTGAGTATGGGGACATTCTTCGAAAATATGGGCTCTTATCTTATTTCGCCTCAAATGCCACCTAACGCACTGATGATAATCCCTTTGATTAAATTTGTCATTTGACAAATCGAAAATGAATTTTAGTATTTGCCAGTTTAACTTTCGAGTAAATTTTGCCAAATAATAATATGAACACCAAACACTTTTGAGACATTTCAAATATGATTGATCTATGACAAATATGTACATATATATACATAAAGTATCAAGCAATTTTGGAACTACACACAACGAAAATTGATTTAGTCTAAACGCAGATTTTTCGGGTATTTTCTATCATTACTTTTTCATTCTTAATATCAGACAACTTAATAAAAATCTATGAAAACAATATTTATTTTTAAATGCATTGTTTTATATTCTAAGTGCTAGGTTTGAGATATTTGATAAATAGATTTGTCAGAGATACATACAAGTGTGGACTGGTTTAGAGCGAAATGCAGAGCTATATTTGTTTTGTAACTTTCATAACGTGATGGTTCAAAGAGGAACGAAACAATTATTCATTCATTTATTTATATTCAACATAAATATTATATTATAAACATACGCGCGTTCTAAAAATTGATCTTGTTATATCTTTGGGTATTTCTTAAAATGATCATTATAGTTCATACAAATATAGTTCATATATATTTGTAAGTCAAAAAATATTTTCTACAACGAATTACCAATAAAAAGAACGTAGCTAAAATGTCCCCGTTGTTATGCTTCAGTAATACATTAATTTTTATAAAACAAACTGTTTTACATAGACCATTTCATATTTCCCAAAAATCATTAGAGGATTGCATTGTAAAAATCTTCAGCCATACTATTTTAAGTCTAGAAAATATCTACGCTCACCGCACCAATATTTTGATTTAAAATTCAATTTAATATTTAGAAAAAAAACTTTAAATGATTTGTCTCTAATTCACTGTATACACACACATGCATGCATATATATATATATATATATATATATATACCGGAGTAAGCACATGAAATGTGCAACAAGGTGGAAAAAAGAGTACTCAAATACCAGAGGTAGAGTAATATGCTTTATTTAAAAGCAGCAGAAATATAACAAAAAACCGTTACTCTGAGTTTCACGTTCCCGTTCAACTCAGAGTAACGGTTTTTTTGTTATATTTCTGCTGCTTTTAAATAAAGTATATATATATATATATATATATATAAAATACAAAATAGGCTTGTGTACCATGTCGTTAAACATATTGGCCGGCATGCTAAATATTCAACCAGCTCGGCGCTTTATTTGCTTTTAATATCAATTTCAAATTTTGGCACATGGCCAATAAACCAAGGGTTTACATCGACTCCTGTTTTCAAGTGCTACTTATTTTATCGTCCTCGAAAAGATAAAAAGCCAAGTCGACCCCTAGGGATTTAAACACAGAACAGAAGGACAAACTAAATACATTTTGCACGGCACGGAAATAAATGTGTGGGGCCGACGTCATGTATGTGTTTAATAATAACATCGTCAACATAGACGTTTCAAGAATGCAACTCGGAATATAACTCAGAGAGAAGACAAGAAATGTAAACACGAGGGAGACGGTTTCAAAATCGAGAAAAGCTGAAGAGAAACATTTCAAAGAAAATGTTATAACTGTACCGAAGGAAATGACACTTTACCTGATAGCTCCCCAGAATTGTGATCCATACAAGAATATATGGCAGGAGAAAATTTCCATATAACCACAAATATGGTTATTTTATCAACTTCATGCCGACACGCAGACATGTGTCTGTAGACAAACACAGATATATACGTACATATATGCCTATATACATATATACATACATACATATATACATGCATGCATACACACACACGCACACACACACATACACACACACACACACACACATATATATATTGATAAATAGATATATATTTAATTGTATATTGATATATATACACGTACATGTATAATTATATA
>NC_068992.1:5033225-5035085 GCF_001194135.2 Octopus bimaculoides
GTACGATTTTATGCAATGGTAAGTAACTATGTGTGAGGAGAAAAAAAACTTTTCACTCTTATGAAATAAATTATCTGGCAAAAAATCATTTGAAATATCAGTGAGAAGGAGAAAAAAAATAACGTCTTCTATCGAATTATGATGTATCAGAATTAACCTTTAATATATCAAAATAATGCCAAACGCATTTCGATGAGGGAGATAAATTTATTGCTTTCCGTTCATTGATATTTTGTGTTCACGTTTGCAAGTCTATTTTGGAGCCTTATTGATATGATTATGATTCGTAGTGAGTTGCAGTGAAAAATATAATCAACGAAGAAATCTGGCAACAAGTTTTTGGAATAGAAAAATTCGGAATCTAATATAAAATACTTGGTATTGCACATTTTATTTTTGTCCAAGAGGATGTATTATTTGCAGTATGTAAATGAGAGATGTTTTAATATACCAATGTATTAAGGCGGTTAGCTGGTAAAAACGTTAGCACGCGAGGCGAAATATTTAGCAGTATTTCGTCACTCTTTACGTTCTGAGTTCACGTTCCGCCGAGGACGACTTTGCCTTTCATTCTTTCGGGGTCGACAAAATTAAGTACCAGTTGCGTACTGGGGTAGATCTAGTCGATTGTCCCCATCTCCTAAAATTTCGGGTCTTGTGCTTAGAGTAGAAAAGAATATACAAATATAGTGTATAAGAATGAAATATGTTGGCTCTCTATACACTACATTTAGTACATGACACAATCATATGAACATATGTGCATGTACATACATGCGTGTATGTGTGTGCTTGTGTGGGTGCTTATGTATATATTCTTGCCCGTGAGAGAGCGTGCACAGCACTAAATATGCGTATCATTGTATAAAGTGTCCGTTATATATATTTTTTTAATTTGTTAAATATACTGAAGTGTTTAAGGAAAAAACATGCTCATATTTATGCATTACTTGTATTTTATTTGTATACTTACGAAAATATACGCGTATAAAATTATCTAATGCTACTTCATTAATTTTGTTGTGTCGACGCCTCTAGGCGAAGAAGTAGAATTTCTCAAAACATATAAATAGAGGTAGTCTGGCCGTGGTAGGTGTGTTGAGTAGCAGTCGAATAGCTGTTGAGTAGCGGTCGAGTAGCAGTTGTGTAGCGATTGAGTAGAGATCATCCGAAGGTACTATATAGCAGTAGCTTCAGACATAACAAATTTATTAAATACATTTCCTTTTCCATTGAATATATTTATGCAAGGTTCAAGCAGAGACATTTTGATGTTATAGCAGTGAAGTTTTTTTTTATAAAGAATACATTAGTTCAGTGTCTCAATACTGGATGAAGCATTACGTTCAGTGCATTGAAGTTATTTGCACGATTCCGATAGTTGCTATACATCTGGATATGTCCATGTGCAGCTGTATAGAAAGTATCGGATTCATGTAAATCGCCTCTAAATGACAGGAAAGTGTATATCATTTTGCAAAATACATAAATGATTGGAGGGATACGATTTTGTCTTGCAGTCTAGGACTACATACACTCATTCGTTTTTATATTTAAGCAGTATTGTTAACTATACGGTCCAATTTCGCTTGTCAACAAACATGTTGAAATATGAGTTGTAATATAGAAAATGAAACCATGTATACATCAAGAAGATGTAGAATGTCTAAGGATGTAGGTTTGATTCTCGATGTGAGTATCTGATCTGAAAGACTTCATACGGAAGCCATCTTCGAAACACACGCATACACACATATATATATTCAGGCATACTCACATTCATACATACCCGCACACATATGTATGTATGTACGTATGTACATATATATATATATATATATATATATATATATATATATA
>NC_068992.1:5035923-5039918 GCF_001194135.2 Octopus bimaculoides
TATATATATATATATATATATATATGACTGATGTTGGGGAATATATGAGTAAAATAATCGATATTGTTATACGTGGTAAACATAAGAAACACAGAAAGAAATATTTCTTGTGAAAAATAAAAACGAGAAAGACAAATAACACCATCTCCTCGAGTAAGTCCGATAGGTTTGATTTTTCATGCATCATTCGCTACTTTAACACATAAATTCGTATGGATATGTGAGTGAGATTCTGGGTGTGAGTCTGCATGTTTTATTTTGTGTGATTGTTGATGCAAGCGAAGAAAGATAGATATTCTTTTACACACACGCGCACACTATTACACACACACACACACACACACTGTTACACATACACACACATATAGGAGCATAACCACATATATTATATAAATATAATTATTTTCGCGTTAGTTCTAGATATATTCTGGTATACTGAGGAAAATTTATTATTCGTGGATATGCAAAGGCACATGTTTATATTTGCATAAGTCTACATCCCCATGAACATATATATGCACTCTCACACTGAAACATGTATATCGGTGTAGAACTGAGAAAGGGCAGAAACATTTCTGTATCGAGAACACAGACATATGCCTGCTCAAAATTAATACGCACAAATATCACTTTAATTTCCAACGTAAACAAATATAAACTCAACATTTATCTATGCCCATAGATTAACGCAGCGTTAGGAAAGCATAAATATCTATCATTCTCCAACAAAATAATATTTAATATTTAACAACGCAGAAAATACTGTATGGTAAGAGACTTGTTTCCCAACCACATGGTCCTAAGTTCCGTCCCACTGAGTAGCACTTTGGGCAAGCTTCTTCTACTATAGTCTCGGGCCAACCAAAGCCTTGTGAGTGGATTTGGCAGACTGAAACTGAAAGAATCTCCTTGTATGTATTAGGGTGGCAAATACGTTCCCACGGTTTTTTAAATTTAAAGTTTTTTAAAACGTTTACTCCTCTAAAAGGAGTAATATTACTGCAAGTGTAGGGCGTTCTTGCTTGTTGTTGTTGAAAAAAAAACCTTGTGTGCCATGAGATGAGAACGAGCACGAATTTTCAAAACAGTGGTATCACTGAAGCAATGGGAATGCAAGAGTAAAATATTGGATATGAACACAGAATTATGAGGTCAAATGAAAGAGGATCAAGGAAAAATTGCACATGATATGGAGAAACATATTCAAACTCGATTAAATCTAGAATCTGAATTTGAAATATTCTACATAGCTTCTTCGTGATCTGCTGGGATGGCTCGCTTAATGATATATTTAAGCAACATGCGTAAAGAGAAGATATTATTGAAATTAGTCATTATTCATTAACCCCAATTTATACATTTTTTTTAAAATTCAAAATTATAAAATTAGACGTTAGTGTGGGAAAAATTATACTTCGAATCTAAGACAGAGAAGAATATTGATCGTTGAACACCTAAAATTATCCAGATATTTTATGAGCCTCCTCAATTACAATCAGGTCAATTTGAGGAACAATTTATTGTAAAAAAAAAGTACATCACCTTAATACATTTCAAATTCTCTCGACGTCAACAGCAACAACAACACTGATGATTTAACTGAACGAAATTGTGATTCAATACTTGTAATGTAATTCTGTGAAACAGGTAGGAAAGAAATTACGTAAAATCAGAAATTATTCATTTTATCCATTCGAAATATTATTGCTAATAAAAACAGAGAACACCAACAACATCAACAACAACAAGAGCAATAATAATAATAATTATACTACTACTACTACCACTAACAATAATAATAATAATAATAATAATAATAATAATAATAATAATAATAATAATAATAATAATAATAATAATAATAATATTAATAATGATAATAATAATAATATTAATAATAATAATAATAATAATAATAATAATAATAATAATAATAATAATAATAATAATAAGATCGTATAGGTGTATTGAGAACCCAGTCGAAAAAGCCCAAATAGATATAGCAGATCGAACCGCAAAATGTGCAAAACAAGCAATGATAGGGACAAAAACGTGAAATAATATATTGTGAAACCCCTAAGCAAAAATAATAGCAAAATAATAAACAAGATAGTAGGAATGGAAAAATCTCTTTCAGAAAAGGGAATATATCGAATAATAATAATGCTAAAGAGAGTAATAATATAAGCTTTGTGGAAAACAACTCGTGAAATGAAATGGCATTACATTGCCAAACCTACCCCGTATAATAATAGAAACTTTCCAAGAAATAATAATTCGAGTACTACAACTCTCAGATTCTTCCAGGAACTAAGGCTAACGAGGGGTCAGATATGAAATAGACTTTATTGCCTTATCAAGTTTTAACATAGACCCATCACCTGTATTTTGTATCTTAAACATAGTAGAGTAATGAAATGAGCTTGCCGCAAATAAATAAACTTAGTTAACCTCGGACCACAATTGTAAAATGACCCTAAAGGAAGGTGCATAGCAGAATATAATGGGTTGCATACGCAAATTCTGATACTGTGTGCAGCGGAAACATGTGTCGGTAATTTTAACTAATTAATCACGGTGTATAACTAACGGTTTAATTCAAAAATAAGTTAATTGAAGACACACATCCGTATGCTTTGTAATACTGGTGGAATTTACACTCGTCAAAATGTTCAAAACACAGAGAAACGAACTCGGATGTAACCATCAGATGAATTTCAGCAGGAGTGTTTTATACTGCAACTGAAACGCGCGTGTTTTCTTTTTCAGCTGAAAGCAGTTTTGGCACAAAATTGGCAGACACGCGTCTCATACCCAAGTCGTTAGTGATAATGTACCGAACTGAACTTTAACTAATCTGCATATCCTCTGATAAGTCACTGATAATGATTGGACGTCTTCACCTCACACCTGCACGCACATCGGAACGTTCGTCAATATCGACATTCTTCCGGCCAACTTGGAAACGTCTGAGCAACTCGTACAATTGTGTGCGAAACATATACTTCTCTCAGTACACTTTGTGCAACTTTGCTTAGGCTTCTGAGCATGTATAGTCATGAAGACTTTCTTTGTCATGATCAGTGCAACGATCACACGCTACAAACCTTCATTCCAAGCATTGGTGTAAACAGCAGAAGTGAGCAGGTACGTTGAAACGTCATGCGTTTTTACACAAGCGTTTACGGTCACACTGTGCTAAACGGTTTACTCTTCGTGCTTTAGCTTCGTTACTATGTCAACGCTCCTGATACTTATTGATCATACCTCGTACATACATACACACCTACATACATACATATCTTCATACTTACATGCATACGTACATAGTTACACATACATACGTACACACATACATATTATCATCTGTCAGTAACACTTATCTGTAATACACATTTAGAGACAGCAGTAACACATATGAATAAAATCCTGTTAAACACAATGAGAGAATATTAGTATGAGCTATATTCTTGATAATTGAGGCAAGATAATAAATATAATATAATTTCAAAATGCATCTTAAGTAGTTTTAATGTATATGACATTAGGTTATCCGAAACTAGATATTCTAAACAGCTAATCATTATTTATGCATATTTGTTTTTATACCCATTTTATTTTAATTATATAACAATTTCCATATCATTTCAGTTACCAAATGATATCCGATGACATGTTAATTCGTTACATGAATACATATAGCTAAAAGTTGAAAATATATGATACTATCACGTTCAGAATATTGAGTGTAATTAATGTTTATCTTTACACTATATATTTCATATATTCATAAGGTGTTATATTTCCTCTGAATCGTAATTGCTGCTATATGAAATAATACGCACTTGCGCACACACACGCACACATCGCGTGCACACTCACTCATACGCAAACACGCACACACATGTGTATAGAAATAGACATTTATATCTATCTTTCTATCTATGTGTTTATGAATACGTATATTCTATGAGTATATATATATATATATATAT
>NC_068992.1:5040660-5041057 GCF_001194135.2 Octopus bimaculoides
TATATATATATATATATATATATATATATATATATATATATATATATATATATATGTGTGTGTGTGTGTGTGTGTGTGTGTGTATATGTATGTGTGTCTGTACATACCTATATGTATATATAATCACATATGTAAACACTGTCTACCGAAATTTGTTACGTCAATATAGACACATTTTAATAGCCTGAGTAAATATTTGCCACTTTATAAGCAAATATAAATATTACAGAAATGGTTTACTTGTTCAGTATAATTATTGTTATGCAACTTGTATTACTTAAATTTAGTGCAAGATAAATGTGATAGGTATTGAAACTTCTGTCTGAGTCGAGCCCACATGATAGACTACCAAGCAGGTGTTCAATGTTATGATATACATATACATACATGTATGTAT
>NC_068992.1:5041150-5043116 GCF_001194135.2 Octopus bimaculoides
ATATATATACATATATATATATATATATATATATATTGCAATATAACGCTATAACTACATCAATCAGTCAACGTATGAATCAATCAAACGATGTTTCTCCCTATCTCTGTAGCTATTTGTTTATCTATTCATCTATAATATATATACGTATATGTCTTTACATATGCACGCGCGCGCACACACACACACATGCCCGCATGTATAGATGTGATTGTGTCTTAATCGACTAGTTTACACCACCAATGACTATTTGCTATGTTTAATCTATATTCTCTTCTAGTAATGTAAGTAAACGTTGATTTTCAATATATCTACTTTACTTTGTAACGCAGTCAATTACAAACCCTATCGATTCTAATGTCTAAACAGTAAGAAAGAGAGCATCAATCAGTCTAGTGACTGCTGCTGCTGCTGTTAAAGTGATAAGGATCAAAGTGGATGTCTTCCCCTGCTATGATTCACTAAACTGAAACACAGAAATGCAGGAAATTTCCTTTGTACCGGTTATTCAAAAAAGGTTAGAACAGCATCGACTGAGGAGATAAATCGAGAGTGAATCAGAATATCGACAGAAAGCAGTTTATAAAATCTAGGACGTGACTAATACTGACAGATAATAGATTAAATGTTGAAAATTAGGGAGAGAATTTCGATAATGTGATTTGCGATCAAACGACTAAAGTTTAGATAGTTGTTCTCTTAGTGCATCTCATTTGATAGCAAACTTGTGAATGCAAACAGATTGTAGATGTAAATAAGTTTCTAAGACACTGAAATTTAAATCGCTACTACTGTTCGAGTTTAAATGAATAAAGCAGCTTATTAAAATATTAAAGTTTGCTTATATTTCGCTTTACAAAAGAATGTATTTAACAATTAACCAAACAAAAAATTTACATGTAATTAGTCGCAGCTTTTTTAAGGAAGCTCAGAGAAGGATTATTTCAATCATATGATGTCACTTAAAATACATATAGTATTCACAAGAGAACTTAGTCATAGACATATGGCATAGAGAAATTTAAATGCTTGGAAAATATTTGAACATAGGTGTGCTTGAACTTTACTCACGTCAGGCTTAACAAGACCCTGAGACGAACACCAATACCGTGTGCTTAATAGCAAAATCTGCAGAGCGCCGTCGAATATAAACTCTATCACATGAATACAAATGTATGAAATCCAAATCTGGGACCATGAAAGTATACTCACGAGAATGCTCATTTCAAAGTCTTGTGATAGATAAAAAGGGGAACAAAGAAAGACAGAAAGGAACAAAAGTAAACAAAGAAAAGAAAGAGGAAAAACAGAAAGAAAGTTCGCAATGACAATGCTCTTGTCAGTACATGTGACGTACCATTTAAGACAATATTTTGCACTTCTTGCAGGGATGGTAAACCAGGGATCATTTTCAAATAATTTTCAGTCATTTTTTTGTTTATTCCAAGTGCTCCTATAATCATTGGTATTGTAACCGTCTTGAGATGCCACATCGTTTCCATTTCAATAAGCAAAGCTTTATATTTTCTGAGCTTATCAAATATATTTGTCGAGATATTATGGCCACTAGGTATGCTATTGTCAATCAAAAAACAGATTTTCTACTCTTGGTCTTTCACAACAATATCTGTTTGTTTTTTTTTTTCTTGCTTTGATGTTTCCGTCTCTACATATTACAAACTTGCAAATAATCGTTACATTTTATCATTAACACAAATATGTCTTACGGAGCAAAAAGGAAATCTACAAAAGAACACCAAATGATTTCTCCTATGGTTAATCTGGAAACACGTCCACCAAGAGATAGCCAGCCTCGCCTCCAAAGGTCATCCACTGGCACATTATTATTATTATTATTATTATTATTATTATTATTATTATTATTATTATTATTTTATGTTTGACTTTTGTTTTGCATTTGTACAAGTTGGATCCAAGTCTCACCCAGAGACCTCAAGAGACAACA
>NC_068992.1:5043573-5052941 GCF_001194135.2 Octopus bimaculoides
TATATATATATATATATATATATATATTATATATCATATATTTTAAGCGAAAGCTGAATAAATTCTGCAGTTATGATACCAGTTCCATCTTTCCATTTGTCAGCATCATTAAACTCAGTATGATTTGGAAATAAAAATTAATGGTTAAACTCATATTCTAATGATCCTTATTTATATAGCCATAATTCATTGTAATTGAAAATATTGTCGCTTCAGTGCCTTTCCCGTTATGCAATAATTTATTTCAAAGATAAACTGAGGGATATGCTTTTGGGTAATACCGTTTATTTTAATTACGTATATTGGATATAAATACGTAACGAAATTATTAGCGCGTAACTACGAAATTTCTGTATGCAAATATTTGATGCTTAATGTGGAATTATAATCGACTCTGATATCCTTCGGCTAATCTAGTAGTCACTTTAAGAGTTTAAGTTAAAGTTTCATATAATACTGTCAATCAGGATTTTGAACGACTATCTTCTTACTCTCTCGTTGTTTAAACATTACACTCTCGTCAAACGATTATTCAACGACATTAGAGTTATGAGCATCCGAAATTTGTCTACAAAGAAGTAAAAAGAGCAATGTCGCAGTTATTTTTATGACTATGGTTCATTATTGTATTAATTTAGTCCCCATACCTATGATTAATATATTGAATACGGTCACTGAATACAGCTATTTCTGTTATTGGATGGGCAAAAATAAATGCCTTGTATATTTAAGTGCCACATGCAAACAGTTATTCGTAAATGTCAAACATTAACTCAGACAAATTTAGAATGTATTGACTAAATTATTCTTTAGGAATATAATATTATGTTATTGATATGTTTCGTATTACTTGAATCTCATCGTAAACATACTTGTGGAATATGATCAACTTTGTCCTTTCGCAATTATGTGCAAATAACTTAAAACGTAAACAACATATCATGTGCATGTTAATAATAATTAAATTAACGTAGTAAATATTTCAAGTGAGTCATCGGTATTGCTATGAAGAGTCAAGTGTCTAGAGAACATAACCTGAAATATTAGAATATATTTTCATCGAAGAATAAATAAATATTAACGAATGAAGACTTAAATTTACTATCAAAGCCTCAATTAAAACACTTCTCGATTAATAAAGAAAAGGAAGGACATAATTGGAGAATAATGGTGTCACATGACATATTGTTAACGTAATTGTGCAAAACGCTTACTATGAAAGTGAAGCAGGTAGAAGCAATACTATGCAAACGAATTATTCCTATAATAGCATCAGGATCTAGGTATAGGACTTTTGGAAACACGAAGAACTGTCATTACTGGAATGAAGCAAAAATATTTAAAAAATGTAAATAAGACGGCCATAATTTCCAATTTTATGGTAAGATATACTCAGTACTTGAACAAAAGTGCGGTTGCAGTTTCTGAAATTTACTATTAAACAGTGAAAGCAAAATGATTATATAAGGTAAATCATTCTTAGGCTAGAAAGTATATTGTGGATAAGAAATCTAACAGTTTGAAGTGTTTTAAACATAAATATTTCGGAAATGCCTTTGGGGAATTTTGGCACTTATGAAAATTAAATTAAATCCCTTTGCAAAATTTTCATTTCGGAAAAAAGAAACATAAAATATACATATAATGAAAAAAGGAGAAACACTGTTCGTTTCTTTATTTTTCACTTTCTTTTTGCAAATGATTGTAAAAATATTGATAGAAATTAGTTTCAAGTAATATACCAACGTGACAATTCGGGATACGGGCAAGTTACCTACCGAAAATGTCAGAAATTAGTATTTATTCTAAGACATCACGGCGTCTGAAATCAATACGTTTATAATAATGTCCGTCGACCACCTATTATCAGAAAGTTGAATCGCTTGAAGCTAAATGCAGATGAAATAACGAAAAATTAATTACATACGAGAATCTTGTTCTGACAGATTTGCATCAATCATAAAAGTGAGATATTCTATTCATGGATATTATATATAAATTTTGAAATTAAAACTTATTGTGTAACAATATATTAGAAGTTTATATAACAGATTGAAGATCTCAAGCTTACCGATTTTATTCTGTATTTAAAATATGCCAAATGTTTATTTATTTGTGCATATCCTCAGTAACGTTAATATTATTATTTCTGTCTAGAAATGCTGTGCCTCGTGTTAAGATATGACAGTCCGGTAAAGGGTTTGAGCCGATGTAAATTTGAAATGAATATTCTAATCCTCTTTAATCTTCGTACTTTTAAATCTGCTGTAAAACTAGTTACAAAATCAAAAATGGCTTATTGACATTTGTTGTTCCTCCGTTTGTATATCCATTAAACTATTCTATAAGAGATGATTGCATGATGATATAACTATACATAAGTAGAAGTGTATTGGAGATTAGAATATTATTCCTCTGAATTAGTATTCAACTAAACATCATGTCTAAAATTCAAATCTTTAGAGAAGAGCTATCATTTGAAAGAACTTTTTATATTAATTTGAAGGAAGTTTTGGTTACAAACTTTAGGATATGGCTTAAATTTCATTAAATGTTTAGAAGGTTTGAACAGATTTCATACTAAATAGTGTTACATAGAAACGAATATTGCATTTTCGTAGAAAAGCATTTTCACGACGCTAAAGATTATGAAAACCTGCTACCAAATTCTAGTGAGATCGGTAGTGTACTTATTTTATAACATTCAAGGGTAGAAAAGCATTAAGTTTATCATGTGTGACATATCAGTTAGATTTGAAAGATAGAAACAGCGGTTAAGAAGATTAAAAAGAAAATAATATTTATCTATAGTAGAATTGATAAATGAATGAATGAACGAAAACGTGATCTCAGTTGATTGGAAGTGTTATCATGTACATTGTTTTGTCTTGGTATAAAAGATGGGCTACAACAAATATTCTGCTCAATACCACAGATTTGCTTGTCAGTTGTTTGACATTAACTAGTTAAGCATGCCACTTGTTGGATGACAATATATGCATCTCTGATCACGAGAAGAAGTAGTAGGGGTGATTCGTAGCTATGCGTTGAGCGGAATTCTTTGATGTTTTAATATTTCACCTCTGGAAAATATTGGTGTATAGTTGAACATCATAAAAGAAACCTTATTAAAAGACCCTTTGAGCGGGATAGGCAACTCCACTTGAACAAAATTCTAACTGGACTCCACTTGCAAGGTCATGCACTGTTTATCTCGATATGGGATCATCATGTCGTGCACATATGATTGTGTTGTAAGTGCTTGTTGTACTCTTATGAGACGTGTAGTTATGATAGGTATACTGGGTTTCGTATATTTCACTCTAGACTCACTTTGATGGCATGCACGGCTCTCCCACTCAATAATAATAGGAAAGATAATAACGTTTTAATGTACATATTTTGTCTTTGTGCAAGAGATGGTCTACAGCAAATTGTCTGCTGAAAACCATCGAACCTCTTGTCAGTTACTTGACCTCAACCAGTTGAGCATGTACCAGAGCGGCTGACAATATGTGTATCTATGACTGTGAGCAGGTCCAGAAAGGATAGATAAGAAAACAAAAGAAAACAAAAGAATGGAACGCTAGAAAGAGAGAGCGAGCGCACTATACTGGCAGTGCAAGACAAAACTTGGGCCACAAACGGGCTATCCCTCTGGTGGAATGGACACGGGATGGAGGAAAAGGACCGAGAAGAAGACCAAGAGACGTAATTGGTAGCACCAAATTTTGAATAATGTGGGGGCAGATCAAATTGCGCGGACCCAAGATGATATGAAATCCAAGGTATGTTCCAAGATGATATGAAATCAGTAGTAGCTGTCTCAATTGGAGCTTAGCGGAAGGCTAGCAATCGAGGTGTTTGACAATGGTTCTTTGCCCGTTGTTCTGACAGCATTGGAGGATCTAAGAGAGTGAAAGAGAGAGGGGGAGGAGAAAGGAGAGAGAGATTGAAAGACAGAGAGTGGGAGAGAGGAAGAGACTGATATTTATCGCCTGATATAACTTTCACTGACAAATTTACCGTTTTCATAATTTTGAAGAATATTGAAATAACCTTGTATATGGAGAGAACGTTACATAAGCACGTATTAAATCTAGTGAGTTAAATCTACCAACATCCTATTAATATATATCACCAAACACATCAAAACTGCTCAGTTACAAAATTTCACTTCCGATCCACATAATTTCGGTGAAAACAAAAATAATGTTTAATAGTGTCAGCTTCAGATTCTGCTTTCGGAATTAGTTATATTTACTATGCCTAAACGTTAGAAATTTAATTTGCTGTGTAGATTTATTCGGTGAAAATAAAATTCACAGCAAACTTTCATTGAAGTGAAATGTTATTGATCTGAATTCATTACGAATGTTAATGCAAACGTAACGCTAACTATAAAAACGATTGCAATATATCCGATAGTACACTCCCTATAATATACGAACATGACATTCTAAGCAAAACAATTTCAATTGCAATCTTGAATAGCAATGAATCTATTTACATTACTGTCTAAAATGTATTTTACATACTTTAATTCAACTCATTTGACTGAACTCACAATCATATGCTAGACAAATGTTTGAACATGTCATTAAAACGGCAATTGTTTTGCGATTATCAAGTAAAATGCGCCAAATTTGCAACCCTTTTGATGAGTAAGCATCGGTCCTGTGTTGCAGGTGTCGTTTACATATTCAAATGTCAACATGGAAATTGCCTAGATGTTCAAACGATAATATAGGAAATTGCTTAGTTATTTACCTTGTATAAAGTTACTCTAACAGTCATTTACGGGAAATCAATTACTTTGCATTTCATTATTCATGCGTTAATTGAAACGCACAATGAATAATACACATCGAACATGGCATCAATATTGACTAAGTATTCGCATGGCGCCCTCACCAATATTAGTGTTTATACATATTTATACATACATGATTAAATGAATACTAGGTCAGTATTAGTAAGTATAGCCTTACTAATATTAATAAAGACCACGAATTGACTGATTTATTTGTGTATAGTTTATCGCACGTTATATTTCTCAATCATCAGTGACTCGCGTTCAAATCGCGGTCTGTATAAATCTATTTCCCATGGTTTTCTTTTCGTAAAAAATGTCTTGCTGTAAAGCGGCTGATGGATCATTCTCCTTCAGCATTGGACGGCATGCCTTGCTCAATTGCTTCCGATTGTGTTTGTATTTCGGCGATGTAGCAAGCCACATTGCATCGACATTAGAGTCATGGCCTTTGTTTTAGAGATTAGAAAAAAAATGTGATTAAGCTTTTTAATACATATTGATAGATGCAGAAATTACATGTAAATAAATATATATGTTGTTTGATCATTCTTCACAGCTCATCATAATGTAGACATGTGTAATATAAATCATATATAACAAAATAAACAACTGTGATTATTGAGTACTACACTTCAAATTTAAGCATCAGCTAAAAATATAAAACTACATGTCTGCAACGAAATATATTTTTTAAATAATTCTAAATCCCAATAGACATTCTCATTCATTCGCAAAAATATTTCTCGGAATTAGTATTCAACCGTTTATCAAAAACTGTATCTTGAAGCAGAAAAGAATTGTATATAAAAGCAAAAGAGGACAAAAATTAAGAATCGGGACTCAGCTATATTAAGGAATCAAATGAAAAACTAATTCGATAATATGGTTCATGCAGTTTCATTTAACAGCTTGTCCCACCCAATATACAATGTACAGAGTCGTCACTCTAATCTCAAACACAATAAACTTACACACTCCCAAGCAATGACTGACAACATAAACGAAATGATTCAGATACAGAATGCTGTGCCACGAATCAAATATTGAAATGCAATAAATGTAGTGCCGGAATTCGGGGTGATAGTATATAGAATGCGATGGCTTTCATGTTTATTCCTCATATGTTCTGACAGATTTGAGCGTTAATATTGGTTACTGCTACTGCGTTTTGTCACAAAAGAGCAACTTCTCATTTGGAAGAAATGTGTGTTCATAACACACCCAATGCTTTAGCTCAGGATACTCCGGGATATCTGATGTTTCGACATCATTGTTACTTGTCAGTCAGACTAATGAATGTAACAGGAGTTGTGGGCTCACGTTTATGAATTTGGCATTAGAATTAATTACTGATGACTGTTCATATCTGCCAACCGATAATAAATCAGCATATGCATGGTATATACAATACAAATCATATTACTGTCTAAATGCTAATCTATTTTTTGTTACGGGTAATAAGTAAAAGTTTGCTGCAGTGGATATTTAAATTCAGAACGTCGATATCCGTCCGTAACTTAAGTTGATATACACTGTAACAAAATGTCAATAATCGTTGGTATTAATTACATCCTTAGTATCCCCACCTACATTATCAGCATCGTTTTTCTCCGCTCCTTCCTTCTACTCTCCTCTAGTTCTCAATATTATCATGATCATCACCATCATTGATACTAAAATTACGAATCTTATTATTAGTAATTGTAATTGTATCCTTGGAATGCATCAACCTTTTAAAAAAAAGATCTTTCGCAAATGCACTCAAAAAATATATTCCTCCTACAATTTTTTACAGAACTCTCAACTAATGGCACATCTTATGGTTAATTGCTCGTCTCGTAAGCAGCTGGTTCTTCGATTCCATAATGTTACATCGAAAAATAGACATAATGGAACGGAATAAGTGCTTTACATATACCTCAGCTTTCAAGTAGTTTCCAAATTCACAAACTGAGTTTAAACTGAATTTTTAACATTTAATTGCAGTCTGACGTGATACAAAATTTTTTTTAAAAATTAGTAAATAATGATATATCTAGTTATCCTTTTAAAGAGCTTCCCCGTCGTCATAGAAATTGTCGCAAAAAAGGTTGGATATTCTTATAAAGTTTCCAAAAATATAACAAATTAATTTTGTAAAGCAGTGAAATATTTTTTCAACGTCTATAATTACTTCTATGTAGAAAAAATTCTTATTGATTTTAAACATATTCACCAAAAAGAAATTTTAAAGTTTCTCTGTTAAAGGATAAATATATCTTATCATGTGTTACTGGTTTTCTTTTCCTTATATTTCACGAGAATATTTCCTTTATTTATATTTTAAGATAGTGTAGAATTATTACAAAGTAAACATTGAAATAATATATTGGTTTATTGCAGCTAGGAAGACATTTAGTTACCTAGATTAGGTTTATGTTCTTAACCACAGGAAGTAGTAATCCTAATTCCCTTGCCAATTTGTACTTATTTATGAGATAAATTTCACATTTAATAAAGCAATATTCTATCTGTGGCAGTTACACTAACCATATGCATCTACAAAGTTGCTTGATCGCATACACATGTCAGCCGTGTCTTACAGGAAAGACATGCTAACTGCTGAAAAGAGAAGTAAATTGATACACTGGATATAGTCATAATTCTCTAACACTTCCAAAGAGACCGCGTCTTATGGTTCATTCCTTAATGGAGAATATATCTTCACAAATACTGTATATGAGGTGAATATCTCTTGATTGAATTTCTGTGTCAGAATGCACACAACTATATACACGTGTGTAAATACATCTATATAACTGAGTATCCTACGTGCCGTCAGATGAGAATCTGAGTCACAAAATAGTGAAACAACCAATATGTGATGTCATTAATCTCTATGAGGTTACCGAGTATTCTCTTTTTCCTACAGTTAATATTAAACGGCCACACACACACACACACACACACACACATACACATAATTTTTACACACCCGCGCATACGCTCATACTCGCACGCATAAAGTCACACTCCCACACATATATCATGTGGTATGCGAGATACATACAAAGTTTTTATATTAATAATATGTGTTGGATTCTATTAAATTTAAAGCGTGTACTTCGAATACTCGCAAAGTTTTTCTTTATTTGTATTTTAAAATAACGATCTATTTCTTACGTGAATAAATCGTATAAAAGCTGAAGTAAGATTTAGTTTTCTTAATAATAAATCTGATCCATATATTCTTCTTTGCATCACAGTTAAAATAAATTTGTTCGGCGCTTCTCTTTATTTTCTAAAAGATTCGACATTACGGCAAGTTACGAGGAGCAAATTAATCTTTTCTCACGTTCCCACAAACAAATGTACATTCAACAAGACGTGTTTCTTTAATGAATTCTTGTATATAGTATTACCTACTATCTTAAAAAAAGTCGAAACATCAGAGTTCCGGAAAGTTTTATATTTAAAACAAAGGACAGCAATGCACCAATTGGTTTCACATACTCCATATAAAAAAATAAGTATTTCGACAAAATTATCGCACGTTGAATATTCGACAATATGACATAGAAACAAATTGTTATTGGTCACGAAAATCATATATTTTCCGACCATTTCGTCCGTTTCTTAAGGGTAGTTGATTCAATGTTGTACATTTGTGTCGGGAACGTACCATACAAGTAATCAATTGCTAGTTTCATGAAATTTCAATACAATCAGTGATTCTTAAAGGAAATAACTGTATTTCATTATCGTAGCAAATAAGCATCTAAATTTTAATTTTAAAATAGTTTGTACTTGAAACCTCAACCATTTGAGAAGAGTATTCCTGCTAGTATTCAAGTACCAAGTGTTTTATATTCAAATGCCATGTCATCTAATACGTCATTATCAGTGTATTAGTATTCTTATCGGTTACTCGAATAGTTGTATTTGTAAAATTGGGGTCATTTCAATGCCACGTAATTTCGCAGAGGTCACATGGAGTATAACAACTGCAATACTGCCATGGTGATACCTTAGACATTTCCGGAAGTAGTGTTAAACATAAAGCGCAACGGCTTTGTTCAATAAGCGGCATATACCGAACTCTCAAGCAATATAGATCTTCACCAATTTCAATATCCTATTATAAAGGATGCAAGTATGATCAAATGATATAAACCAGAAGTGTTTCTGTATATGTGTATTCATGTGTGTGTCTGTGTGCGTGTGTGTCTGTGCGTGTGTCTGTGCGCGCGGGCATTTCTGTGTATGTACAATAATTTTATCATTTACTAATTCTCTTCGTTTGGCCGCAGCTATGCTCGACAATGATATTACAGAGCTTAGTCGGACAAATCGACACCAGTCATATAAAAAACAATATCTGCTACTTGTTCTATCGATCAGACTTGCCTGACTTCTCAGTAATGGAGACATGGAAATTTTTACATTAGCTGTAAAGTTGTATTGGAAACCAAACTAAAAACATAAAAAGCATATGTAGACATGTCTATCTATCTATCTATCTATCTATCTATCTATCTATCTATCTATCTATCTATCTATCTATCTATCTATA
>NC_068992.1:5052951-5054149 GCF_001194135.2 Octopus bimaculoides
TATATATATATATATATCGTTGCAATTTACAGAAAAAAACAAAAGACGAATACACGAGCATGAAATAGAAGGAGGTGTATTAGATTTTGACACTCGGGAAACTGAGAAAATCATTTACGTTTCGAGCCGACGCTCTTCAACAGAAGGGAATAAGAGAAAATAAACACAGAGAGAATGCAAAAAACGTGTATGTATGTATGTATATATGTATGCATGCATGTGTTTATATAAGTTTGTATATATGAATGCATGCCCATACAGTGTTATGTTTAATATCTATATTTGATTATACATAATAATTTCTGTCTCCAGAGATTTTGTAGATAGGATAAATTTAATTAAAAGTGAGTACCCGTCCACGTGTCTGATTGCATGTGCCAATGGTGATATTACAGCTGATTGTTTAATCAAATAATTTCAGAAATGTCTGAAATTGCATTACTTATTCAAACATATAGTCATGATTTATGAGAATACTAAGCGTGCATCTTTAAATGAATTGTAACTGAATTATGTTCTGAATTTTGATAGAATTAAAGTTTTCTCTGCAAATGTTCTTCTTCAAGAGAAATTTATAAACTTATATAAAAATATTTTCAAAACATAACTCGGCAAATTCGTGTATGTTATAGAAAACAGAATTATCTACGACTACATAGGGCGTAAGGGCTTTGCCTACATGAATGTACATATTTTAAATACGGTAACACTTATACTTACAGAACACGATATAAGTTATAAACTTTCTTCAAAGAAAAGTCGAATTACTATATTTTTTTATTAATATGGGACCGATGATTAAATCGAAATTCATTGCATTCTGTCTTTGCTGAAATACGATCAGTCGAACATACATATTCCACCGATAAACACGAAAAGTACTGTTCCCTTTCAGGAATATGGACAAGGACACACACACACACACACACACACACACACTCATACGCGCGCACAAACACATACAAAATACGCATTCTTTTCTTTTATTCATTTGACGGCGGTCATGCGGGAGCACCACCTTTAGTCGAGCAAATCGCCCCAGGACGTATTCTTTTTAAGCCTAGTGCTTATTATATCGTAATCTTTTGCCAAACCACCAAGTTACGGGGACGAAAACGCACCAACATCGGTTGTGAAGCGATGTTGGGGGGACAAATACAGACACAAAAAGATACACACACACACACACACACACACA
>NC_068992.1:5054200-5059570 GCF_001194135.2 Octopus bimaculoides
ATATATATATATATATATATATACGAAAATGCATGGGTGTTTTAGAACAAATAAAATTCCCCTATTGTGGAATTTTATTTGTATGGTTCTTTAATTTGTAAGATCATTTTTGCTGATTTATGAAAAGAGCAAGCCCTTTTCTCTGATAAATAATCTGTACGTTTCTTAACAACTTTGGATATTAAATATGTTTTATAAGTAATCAGTAAAGGTATCCGCAGCCAGCTCCTGGAACTTTAAGATATATATCGCATCTGTGAAATGGCAAATGCAATAGTTAACAGCACGATATTATAGGAAGTAATGCATTACCAAACAAACAAATTATGTCGATTACACTTTGTAATAGCATTTTGAAAACAGAACATAAGCAGGAAATCAATGCTTGATAAGCATGCACAGTTTAACGAATCAGTTTTCCCTTTTCGTATTGTCCATCGTGAGCAGTTCTGCTTTGCTTTCTTTACTCATTAAGAAGAAACAGAATTTTGTAATCCACAGTTCTGAGTGAATCTCAAGGTGAAAATCCCCCCCAAGCTATATTGAACGTTCTGTAGCTTGTGCTTTCGAAGGAATGTATAATATATTTTTCATATATTCATGAGACTTTTCTGTTGCTGTCAAAATGTTTCACAAACTCATTGAATGCTACATGGGCATGTTTTTTTCTAAACTGGATTGTGTAAATAAATCCATCACTCATATTTCCTGAGAAAGAGAAGGACATAAACCTAGTAGACGTTTGAAATATTTACCCGCTTTAATTGTTACATCAATCCTTGTTACATCAAACCTTGCTTGTTCAAAATTATTAAATGAAACCTTGTTTGATATCAAATGTAATTTCGTATTCCGGTTTACTTGGCGGGTGTACACGATATTTTGTTTTCCTACAACGGTGAAGATGATCAGGAATATGTATGAGAGCATGCGTGTGCGTTCATAAGCGTGTGCGTGTGTCCGTGTCAGTGTATCGGTATATGTGTCTGTGTATCAGTGTATATGTCTGTGTGTGTGCGTGTGTATGCATGAGCGTATATTTAAGTGATCGCATATGTCCATTTGAATACATACGGTTTTGCGTGTAATTGTGTGTATCGATCAATATATACATAAATGTGCATCTCATAGTGTGTGGGATAATGGATAGTGATGAATCGGATCTTGGCGTATCTTCTGGTAATCATTTCGCTGAAATTAAAACCCATAACCCGATTTTGACTTCATTATTACATAATAGAAATCGATAAATTATGTACCATACAAAGTGCTGGGTTTAATAAAATCGATTAAACTATCTCGACAGTGGTGCCAGAAATTTGCCGCATTTCAGATACTGAATGCAGCCGAAGAGTAAATGAATAAAAGAACACCGTGTAAAACATGTATTACTAGGGATTTGTACAGACAAATTTATCCATTCTACCGATAAATTTATCTCCCATATAATATTCGGATTTCTATTTCACATACGATTTTGACATTTTATTAAATTTAAATAGGTTAATAGAATCAACTTGCATTGATTAGTGCTTCGCAATGTTAATATAATGTAGATATCGAAATCCCACTAGAGCACTTGCAGAATGATTTAAAGAATATCAATTACCAAAGGGAGGGGGATAGTTCCACGTTTTATACATCACATTTTGTTGTTGTTGCTTTCATACATCAACTTGTCGGTCACAATATTGTTTTGTTTTCATTCACTTACATTTTTTATTATAATGAGGAAAACGTTGTGGGAGTCTAATAAAAGCGTTACTCCGTCGAGCAGAATTTCTTGCAGTACGCGTATCAAATTCCACTGATGTTCACCTCTCTTTGCCGTAATTTCGTGTCAATAAATCAAAGGACTGAAGTGACGAGCACTCTAATAAATGAGTTGACTTTCTACGTTTATTCCGTACATATAAAAAGGTTCAAATCTAAAGTAAAAAGACATTTCTTCTTGAGGTATTTCATTGTCTGTTTGGACTGTTTACTTTTCATTATAAGTTTCAATAAAATAAAACATAAAATGTTTTGAATGGCGCAACAATGCACTGTCACTATTCTCTTCGAAAGATGACTGTCTTCGTACTTTTTCAACAAATCGCAAATGGGAATCCTTTGGTCCAGGTGAGCTATATTTGATGCATATGTTTCCAACATCCGATTTCGATATTTGCAGAAAGTCTTCGATTATCATGGTAGAAGAATGGGATTTGTATCTACTAACTCCTTCATTTTTTCGCAGTTAAACTTCAATGGGAGGCATATGCAAGAACTTAAAAGTTTTCCAAACGAAATTTTGAAAACCATTTCCGCCACATTCCGGCGTTCGTGCCTGTTTGGTTTGAAATAAAATCGAACGATGTATTTATGTCGTTCACTTTTGGACTCCGTTTACATGCGATCCCAAGCACAGAGAATATAGCCTAACTCGTCCTGATCAAACAATTATGAAGTATCAAATACCTAACGAATGCTCATGCGCAAGAGACAGACTAAAGTAAGTTACTTATAAAATGCTTATAAACGAACGAACGTTTTGTACAAACCAACTCCTATTTTTGCTATCATATCCTAAACAACCAAAGATTGATGTATTGTACACGTTGGTTACCTATATCCGGAATACGCTTATTTAAACGCATTTTATGCACATCTGTTTTGTGCCTCATGACTGTCAATATCCACATACGAAGCACACGCGGTTGTTCTATTCTACTTCATGTATTATTATTAGTCGACTTGTTAACTATTTACTAGTGAAGTAATTAACCAATTAACCGATTAAATATCTGATTGCTTGATTAATTGTGCTCTCATTAATTCAGACAGCTAGATAGACACAGTCCTTCCGCCAATATTCAGCAATCCATTAATTAGATGCTTTCACTGCTCCAGGTCTCTCGGCTGCTTGATAAGCGTAAGTTGATTATTACATGGTCAAATAGATACCACTAAGATATTTTTTTTTTATATTTTCAACCCATACGCTTTATGTGTATTACATTAAGAATAATAACAATTTCGTAAATATTACTGTCTTATAACGTCGAAAAGGTACCCAAAAGTTACCGGAAAAGTTCCCTGTGAGACAAACCCGTTTTAGTTCAGGCTTCCACCGTTAGAAACCACGTGGCGCCTCTTTGTTTTGCAGAGGTGCTACTGAATATGCAGATGAAGAGCAAAACAACGTAGGCGTTAAAAGGTGTCACTTCGCAAGAGTTCAAGCATTGTTTCGAACTCTGAAATACGTGTCCAGAATGATGCCTTGCTTCAAATGGAGAATAATTTCAAAGCGATAAATGTGTAAACATGTAAATCTAAGTGAATAAAATAATATTGCAAAACATCGGTTTCTTTTGGGTTCCCCCGCGTATAACAATTAATTGGATGTTACCAATCGACTCTTGCGATACTACGTCAATAGGATTTTTGTACATCTTTAATACAATTCTGGTTATTATTCCAAAATATAACATTTTGAATGGATTTCCAAATCTCATTTTATCACGAAAACATTTTGAAGTATCACGAGGCGTAATATTTGCCTTAGAGATATATTACTATAATTTCATTTTATACGAAAATCCATGCTTAGGTCAGTATCAAATATTGTAAACAATCAAATTGGATTTCAACATGCTCTCTTAAGAATTCGTTACACGAAGGCTAAAAATACTAATAACGCATTCAAATGAACAATAGCAATGAAATTAAAAATTTAATAACATATATGGTATTGAATTAAAATATATGTTGTTTTATATATTTCGCTATATCTAATATTGGAAACGTTCTGGTTCACAGCATCTCTAAGGTATTTATTCTAGTGTGCTATCATTTTATCAAATATATATATATTCAGACAGCGCAATATATATATGTTATACTAACACTGTTCATAAATAATTATCGGGAAAAGTGTTGTATATTAGTGATAACTATATTTTAATTCCTTCATATAATCATTTGATGGACTTTTATTGCAGGTCCAAGAAGTGCATATCGAAATCTGAGCCAGGCGATCTGTAGAGTATACTGCGTCCAAATTGGAATACATAAATTCCTCTATATTACATAAAAATAAACGAACTTGTACATATATTTAACAAAGATCAATGCAGGATTTATAACTGAACTCACAAATATAGGCATATACTCACACGACTATAGATATATTTCATTGAATGTATACCCCTACACACAGCACACCCACACAACATACCCACACAGCACATATGCATGTATATATACATACATATATAAATATATATACATATGTATATACATAAACATATCCAAATATACATAGGGAGAGTGATACACACATGTGTATATGTACATATATATATTAACATATGCATATACATATATATGCACATGTATTTATATGCATATATATACAAATATATATACATACATATATTTATTTTAACATAACTTGAATCCAGATTACGGAGGCGGAAAATGTTGAAATTTATGATCTAGCATGTTGCTTAATTATAAATAAAATTATCATTGAGAAATAAGACGCTCTACTCCGATTGTAATAATAAAAACGGAGAAGTTTATACAAAAGTCAACCAATAAAGTTTTCTTATATATCGAAAGTTACCTTCGCTTGCATTGAACATAAAACAATAACCTAGCGCAGTTGGTATCTTTCTCAAATTTGAAAGCTGTTACATTTTTTTAAATAGATAATTATTGGAAAATAGAGTCTGCGGAAACAAGCATTTTACCATTTAATTGGTGATCCATTTTGTTCCTTAGTTATTTTCAATAAAAATTTGGCCACTGAAGCACAATAGCTTTAATTATTTTCTGTAGCCTAGAATACAGGAAAGGTCTTTGAAGATTCGCACAAAAAGGTTCGTTTATTAACATCTTGGTCGAAGGTAATTTTATTCCCGTATTGGATAGTTAAAGGCAGGCAGCCTATTTTATGCATGAAAGGTATCATAAGTATCTCTCTAGGAATCTGTATACACATACCCGCGCGCGCGAGCATATGAATGTATGTTTGTATGTATGAGTCTGAGTGTTAAATGTGCTATACGTACGTGTATATATGAAAATTACATATAACTATTAAGTATAGGCATAAAGATATATATCTATATTTATACGTGTACAACATACGACTGTGTGTGTGCGCATGCGCGAGTGTTTATATACATATATATGCATGCATATTGCGTCTAAATATGCGTACATACATGTACATATTTAATTTGTTACATATATGCGCATTCATATGTGAATTCATAAATACGTGTACATATATGTGTGTGTGTGTGCGTATATATAAATGCACAAACACACACACACACACACACACACATATATATATATATATATATATATATATATATA
>NC_068992.1:5059580-5060776 GCF_001194135.2 Octopus bimaculoides
TATATATATATATATATATATATATATATAATTATATATATATATATATATATATATACACATGAGCACACACACACACATACACACACACACGCACGCACACATATGCATATAAGGAATCATACAGACAATCATGCACACACACATATATATTCTCCAAGTCATTTGATACCAAAATGAACATTTATTTCTGTCGAGTTTACTAATGGAACCTCAACCGAAGTTCTAAATACACAATAACTATTTCCAGTTAGATTCATTAAATTAGACATGCTTGCAATTGGAATACATGTTCGAGAGAAAGCGTTATTCAGTAAATACACACCGTAAATGCTATAGTATTATTAAGATATTTAAATCAATTGTGGCATGTTCGCAATGCATTTGATATTTAACTTAAGTTCCTTTAAAGCTGTAAAACAATTTTCCTATAGATATATTAGTTAATTGAATATTTGATTATCTTAAATCGGCATTTCCAGAAATTGTCATTATGATGTTATTGCAGATATCTCGCTGTTGTAGAATATTTAGTTTTACATCTTTAATAACGGTATGAATAATTTCCGCACCTTGCATTCGATAGTTGCACGTTATCCAGTCACTGGTAACGTTTGTATGTAACAGTTTCACATGAAATATGCCTTCCCTGAAACGTCGTTATATAATATCATTCTACAATAGTACATGTGCAATATTTAGAATTCGATATTATTAAATAAAAACATTGGGAACTGAGAAAATAAAAGCCTTTAATTTATAAGCATTAGGTATAGAATTCATATTTTTGTAACAATATTCAATGTTGGGCGGTTTGAATGTTACTTTCTGATCTATGAGCAAGTTTTACACACGCGTTATTTGAGGGCATGTTGCTACTCCGAAATCTTCTGCTCTACGCTGTCTGACGAGGAGCATTGCCCGAAACGTTAAAATCTCACTTTTGTACCAAACTTTACTGAAAGTAAAGCTAACACATTCCATATGTTTTAGCGGTTCGGCAAAAGAGACCGATACAATAAGTACTAGGCTTACAAAGAATAAGTCCTGGTGTTGATTTGTTCGATAAAAGGCGTAGTTAAATGACTAAAACAAGTAAAAGAATAAAAGAATACATACATTCACACACAAACACACATATATATACATATGTATACATGCATATATATATATATAAATATATATATATATATATA
>NC_068992.1:5060987-5062004 GCF_001194135.2 Octopus bimaculoides
TATATATGCATATAAAGATCTCCTAGACTGTATCCCACATTTGGACGTAGGCAAAAAGAACAAAATAATGGAAACCACACGTCTCAGATGTGCGTTTCGAGATTAAAGTAAAGTTATATTTACTTACTTATTCCGCAACTTCGGTGCAGCATTTAATAATATAAATTTGAGAGTGTTAGGATTAAATATGTATGCGATCAAGCGCCATCCCATAACCGATATTCAACCACACTCCCCAAAATATACAGCCGAATGTGAACACAAATTTATCGTCAGTACCTGTAAATCAGTTCGTGACAAAGCAATTCGCTGACCCTTTGATTATAATCATGTATATAATTATAGAATATTTCTTTAATTTTACCTAAAAATATTATTTCAGCGGACTGACTACTTGGTAAAATTATTAATTGTTAATTAATTGATTAATTAATTCATTTTAGCCTTTTATTATTATTGAGATTATAATTTACTACCTGATCGAAAACTGCTGTTTCTGCGGGATTACTTGTAATACAAACGTGGCTATTGAGGATAAAAATGTGTTCACATTCGGCTGTATATTTTTGGGAGTGTGGTTGAATATCGGTTATGCGATGACCCTTGATCGCGTACATATTTAATCCATACGCTCTCAAATTTATATTATGAAATGCTGCATTGAAGATGAGAAATAAGTAAGTAAATATAACTTTACTTTAATCTAGAAACGCGCATGTAGCTAATCTGAGTCGTGTGGATTCATTATTTTGTTCTTTTTGCCTACATAAAAAAGTATGTTAGAGTCCAGGCCATCTTTATGGTAGTACAAAAGGCATTTAGCTCATATTTCTAAATCAGTGCTTGGCGAAGCAATTAGCTGACCCCTGTTTATAATAATAATGTTATAATTATAGAATATCTGTATAATGTGACATAAAAGGTTTTTTTAACGGACCGACTGCTTGGTAAAAGTATTAATTATTAATGAATTACCTGATTAATTAATTAATTTTAAGCTTTTATTATTATTATTAT
>NC_068992.1:5062014-5065260 GCF_001194135.2 Octopus bimaculoides
TATATATATATATATATATATATATACATGCATGTACACACACACGCATTACCATATAAGTGTAGATAATATTAATATAAAAACGTGTATCTGGCTGTGAGCCTGAGGTGTTCTGTGTATTGCTTATACTTAAATACAATATATTGATTCTATACCCATTTTTATGATGTACTTGAAGTAAATGAAGCGGAAAATTTTATTTTCCCATTTCTCAGAGTAACAATCAATAGTTACTGAAATGCCCTTAAAGACAATAGAACAATTTTTTTTATAATTACACTCAATATTAATTCCTTCAGTCTAAATTTTAAGGCCCATTCATATGGCGATCCAATGACACGACTGTGTAATATTCTTTTATTACATAACGAAGTTATTGATATTTTTATTTGGCTGTGTGTGTAAGCCCAAAATAGCAATAAGTTTCAGTCTAAAATGAATCATTCTGTCACATATTTATCTTCAAAGCACATTAAATTAAATTATCAGAATACATTGATATCCTGTTTTGAGTATATGTTATCTCTCCAGACGTCTCCATCAGAAAGACAATTTAATTATCCTCGAGGGTATTTCGATTAGATTATTTGTTAGATGAGACGTCTAGTCATTGTCTAGAAAAGATATGCTCATATGTAAATTGCGTATTATATCTATGATATTATTATTTTAAAAATCGTGTATATCGTTATAATAGAATATATCAAAATACATGTTATATTGGAAGTTATATAATGACGTATATTATGGTAATAGCATTCCAATACTTTTACGGAGACCGACATTTGCCGCTATTCGAAGTATTATAAATGACAAGGAAGTCATTCAAATATTCAAGTATGTTTTCCAGACAATTATTCGGTAGCCATGATAAAACACCGTGTTTCGGATATCGGGGTGGAAACCCACGCTGCCTTTTCTTCATAAACACACACACACACACACACACACAAGGCCTGGTCAATATGTATCGGGACTGTTGGCGTAGTAACGAACCTACGAACCTACACTAAGCAGAGCGAAGCCGCTTGGCATAAAAATGGAACTATGCTGGCCCACTACGTCTTAACGTTCTAGCTCACTTCAGCTGTTTACAGCAGCGCCTGGGATTCAAGGGTGCCGCATGTAATCGTTGTATTGACCAGGAGAGAGAGAGAGAGAGAGAGAGAGAGAGAGAGAGTTGTTATAGCGATGCCTGCTCAGAGGCTTACATAAATTTGCAGAATGTGTATGGAGAGGAATATGTGATCCATATACAAGTCGACAGCTAAATTTGGAGACACAATAGAATTTAACGATGGCGAGAGCGGTCGATTGTTTACATTAATGTTTACGCTGCTTCTGACAGATTTTGGCCCATTCTCAGTGTCTTGGGAGGATGGAGGATCAGTTGATTTTTTTTGATTTTTTTTCTTTTTACAAAAGATGCTTTTTATCGAAGCTGTTTCGCCGTGAAGTTATTTAAGTTGGGATGCGCTTTGCCCCGTTTGTTTTTAACCGCTTAAAATATCCAATTGAAAGGTGAACTCGGGCTTTTTCATAGCACCGAAGTAAAACTCAGTTTAGTTGTTGCTGGGTCCAAGTAAAATGAGAAAAGTATTTACGCCTTCTTAAATAACTTACTGGTGAAATAGTTTGTTTTCTTCGATGGTGACGTTCTTAGATTCATCTGTGGCGGAGTTAGTTTCAGCCATAATCGTGTTAACGAGATTCCACGTGGTGTCGATGCATATTTTAAAATTTGTTCAGGATAGAGCTACGTTTGGTGATTAACAGATAATTCTCTATTTAATTATTGGAGGAATAAACCAGTTAGCTATTTGGCTGGAGATGTTGGCACATTTCTGTAGGAAGGCGTTAAAACGGACTTTTTAAACGGTCCTCTATACCTGCAAGCCTGATGTTGACGGCGCCATATGTATGTATGTATGTATGTGTGTGTGTGTGTGTGTGTGTATGTGTGTGAATGTGTGCATGTGTGTGGTTGCCTGTGTTTGTCATGAAATCTTCATTGAATACCTCATAAATAATATATAAGTTATCATTCACCAAACCAAACGTGATTCGCGGAATTTATTTCTATAATTCATGTTTCTTTAATCTATTCATTAGTCGGTGAATATTAGAAATTATTTACCTGGACATGATCGATGTTATATACGAAATTATTATTTGATGTCACGATCTTATTATGCATGTGTCTGTTACAGATTTCGATTCCAACTATTTTTGCTGCACTGCTAACCCTATCATGACAAATTCAGTACTTTGCGAGAGAAAAACTTTTACGTCTCTATTCACATAAAGTTAGTTGCATTTTTTTTTCGGTTTTTACAAAGCAATGATATTGTATTTCTACTGAGCATGAAACGATTAACCTTCACAGAGATATATAATTCAATTAGAGCATGAGTTTTTAAAACATTGATATCAGTATTATATTGAAAATAATCTAAAGGAGCCTTTTATTGTCAATGATGCTACATTATTAGCAGGGTCGTCAGAATTGGAAATTATTTAATTTCAAGAATTTAATCTTTATTTTCAACGGGTTAATAGTTTCTATCGCTTCTTAATTAACGTTTCTTTGCAACATGAGTCACCAAATTTAGATATATGTGAGGGAAATTCGTTGCAATTGTTTGAACCATTCTCTCTACCTTATTTTTTCTACATTATTTCTACAACATTTCTACATACAACCGACTTTATACACAAACGCAACACATTCTGCGAAAACAAATATCGCATAGATATATTAATTACTATTAAATTAAAGAGAACTTCTAGCAACAAGATGTGTTGGTTTCCTTAGTTAGCTCTCGGAAATCAGTGACATTCGTCATTCATTCAAACTGCAATCCTCCAATTATTACACACCGTAATGATGGTATATATACATGTGCTCATTGACATGTAGTTAGTGGGGTAAATCCGAGCTGCTTTCGTTTGAAGCAAATCAGCTTATTCCATTATTATAATCAATATGTCTCCACAGTTGCTGCTGTATGTTACTCACAACACATATTAAAATTGCGAATTATGGAAATAGTATTTGCAGAATTATTGTATAACAATACAGGTATGTGGAAAATTTCCACTTTATGCGACTTATACGTGTGCATGTGTGTGTATTGTGTGTGTACGAGCCTGTGATCTATATGTCTACCTGTCTATGCGTATACATGTCTGTACACACACATACACACTGATATATATATATATATATATATATATATATATATA
>NC_068992.1:5065322-5068918 GCF_001194135.2 Octopus bimaculoides
TATATATTTGTGTGTGTGTGTGTGTGTGTGTGTGTGTGTGTGTGTGTATGTGCGCGTGTGTGTGCAAGTGATAAAATACTAGGTGTGTATATATATTTATTTATATGCATAAGCATATGCGGAAGTAATAAAATAAACTAAAAAAACCTGTAAGCTTTTTCTTCATTTCCCGTTTTTCAACACGTATATGCAAAGAAAACTTTTTGTATATATGTCCATACGTCTAATTTGTAGTAGTGTTAGTCACACAGAAATAGTAGAAGATAAATCTCATGACGTCTAAGAAAATGGAAGAACATTAAAAAAAGCAAATAAACAGAAAATGCATGGCAAAAAAAGAGAGCTAGATTTTTTTAAACATCGATTTACACACTGTCTCTGAAACATAATTAGTATTCCCATCTCATTGCCTATTTCCCTTGGACATCAATCTCCAGCATTCTCTGTTTGTTATTCATCTCTCAACTGACAGTATTCATCAGTAGGAAGAATAAACGAAACAAAAAGAAAAGTAATAAAGACAAATAAACCCTGCCAAAATATAATATGGCGACAATATTCGTTGGGTATTGCTACTTTGATTCTGTATCACAATAGAACAGTGTTGTTGTTGTTCTTGCTTATCTTCTTCTTCTTCATTTTCTCCTTCTTCTCCTCCGCCTCCTCCTCCTCCTTGTTGTTGTTGTTGTTGTTGTTGCTGTTCTTCTTCTTCTTCTTCTTCTTCTTCTTCTTCTTCTTCTTTTTCTTCTTCTTCTTCTTCTTCTTCTTCTTCTTCTTCTTCTTCTTCTTCTTCTTCTTCTTCTTATTATTATTATTATTATTATTATTATTATTATTATTATTATTATTATTATTATTATTATTTTATGTTTGACTATTTTTTGCATCTGTAAAAGTTGGATCCAAGTCTCACCCAGAGACCTCAAGAGACAACAAGTTAGAAGTTCATATGGTACCCTAGGTGTTATGCCTGGGGTACCATATATTTGGATTTGTACAGTGTTGTACTAGAGAATGTTTAAGAAACCATAAGAAAATTATGCGTTTGTTTTAAAATTTGAGATCACATAGACAGTATTTTACGTAGGATATGGGCAATTCCCATGAGCACTATCTATTCAACTTCAGCCATTTTTGGGTTTCCTGGTATCTGAGTTAGGTAGTAATCAGCCTGTTTCGCTGTCATTCCCAGGGCAACTATGACAATAGGTATTGTTTTAGTCTTCAGGTTCCACATTTTGCTAATTTCTATTTCAAGATCTTTATATTTGCTCAGTTTTTGGTAGGTCTTGACAGATACGTTTATATCGATTGGGACAGTCATATCAATGAGGAGGCATGATTTTTATCTGAAGTCTTTTAGTATGATGTCTGGCCTATTTGCATCTATCTTTCTGTCAGTTTGAACGGTGAAGTTCCAGAGGAGTGCGATGTGATCATTTTCAAGTACTGGGGGTGGTTTGTGTTCCCACCAATTTTTATCATGGGACAAGTCCAGGTTTGAAGAAAAAGAAGACCCACTTTAGTAAATCGAAAACGAGTGATGTTTCATCAGGACGATGCGCGACCCCACACTGCAATGATCCCATCACAGAAGATCGATGGGCTTGGTTGGGAAAAAATTCGTCATACACCTTATTCTCCTGACCTTGCTCCTTCAGACTACCATTTGTTTCATAGTTTACAGAATCATTTGGGAGACATAACTTTCGCAAGCCAGGAGGAGATTTCTTCGCTTTGAAACCAAAATAATTTTACATTGATGGGCTAAAAAAAGCTTGTAAATAGATAGAAGGAAGTCATAGATAATCAGGGAAAATGCATTGATCCTTAATTTCAATCAAATGTAACATTTGATCACTTGTTTTCTTTATTCAAACTTCGGAGAGAACTTATGGGATGACCTGATAGATAAGGTTACAAATCATACCACACTCACATATCCAGTCTGGAAATAATTTCTTAAACATCGTGTGGTAATTATAAAGCCATTAACAAAGTATGAATCTCATACCATCAACTTACAACTAAATTCAATTGCAAAATAAATGTTTACTTAAAACGCTATTATATGATTCTATATATAAATTAAATTTAGTAATGACATAAAACTGTCATTTTTATATTTCAGTTTAACCTTTTGAAGATACACACAACAAACAAATTCTATCTAATTACAGGAAGTAATTTCTAAAGACAACAATAAGTTTTTTGAAATGATATTTTTAATTGAAGATGGGCAACTTGTTCGATACATAAACTGAATGGAAAACAGCATTCTGAATATGTACTCCACACATCTACGTCCAAGACGATATTTGATAAATTCGGTCCTTATACACAGTATATGATACCTGAAAATGATACATTCATGCGTGCACTCACAAAACACTCTCTTGAACGAAAAGGGAGACATTTATATGTATTCACCTGTAATTGTGTATAACTCCTTATAGTACTAGAAATCTGTACGCACTCTTTATTTTGCATAGTCGATTCGATAGTGCTCAATGAAAATCTTTAATTGAATGTTTGTTAATCTTCATGTTAAGTTGTCTCGTATTTACTATTAGACGATGTAGTAGGAAAAAAGAGCCTCATTATATCTCATACTTTTTTTCATTTCTAAAACCCATTCATATTCATTTTTCATAATTGTTATCAATAAAGTTTAGATTATCACATATGCATAACATACAATATCATACGTATCAGAGTGAAAGACAGGAAGGCAAATTGCCTGCAACTGTTTAGACCGTATATAGAGAATATGAATGAGATCTGCAATGGAGAATAAACCGTTTGTCCGTGACGTTTCGGAAGTAAACACTTCGTTCAATGAAAGAATAATGAAATTTACGGTTCATATATTAACGTAATGTTTCAGAAATATTTTCTATTTTATATGAACGACAGATTGTCCTCATAATGATATCGAAAGCCTATATTTAGGCGGTAACTCTATTTATGAATGCGTATAATCGCAATCTATTATTTAGACAAAACCACAAATTTATTTTAGGAATTATATTCTGGTAATAAATATTTATTCTTCGGAGAAAATACGGAATATTTCAATTCTAATTTCGAAGTGAAAAAGCAAAATAATAGTTTAAAAATTTACATTATATGAAATTCCAAAAAAGCAAATGTTAAAAAAAAAATCTAATCTCTTCAGAAAGGGTTGTTTAGAATTTATATTTTTTCCTTGTCGACAAGTTTATGCATTAATGACATATGTGTGATGATTATAAATATTTACAAAGTTTGATAAACGGAACGATTGATACATTATTTCTAAAGGTCATATATTGCAGAGAAAACATCTATATTAAGAGAAAACATCTATATTAAGAGAAAACATCTATATTAAGAGAGGTTAGCTGGATCTTATTTTTATTTCCATTCGGATCAAAATCAAAAAGGAAAATGTTTATTTAATACAAACACTTTTACATTCATTTAAGTTCCCGAATTTTATCATGGATTCGAGTATTATGATTCAATGTAGATAACGTATTCCAGAGAACCTCAATAATAACTTTCCATTCGTACGCTATCCTATAAAGAAATATATATATATATATATATATATA
>NC_068992.1:5069374-5073012 GCF_001194135.2 Octopus bimaculoides
TATATATATATATATATATATATATATATATATGTATGTGAGTGTGTGTGTGTGTGTGTGTTTGTGTGTGTGTATATTGCATAATAGCTGCATCAGTTATTCATAGTCGAAAGGAGAAATAGAATACGTAAAAACGAACTGGTTATTCCACTGACATAAGAAATTGTATTGGATGAAAACTCAGTATCAATAAGAAGACAGATATGTAGATCAGTTCTGTGTTATCGATATTATAATTAGGTAGGAGTCATGTATCATTTGGCAGACATATGCCAGTCTAATTGCAGATCAATCACGAACAAGAAAATAAAATTGCAATGTATGAGTACTTATCGATATAGTATCGTGTTACGCATTCCGTCATAACTGAATGGAAGTCGCATTCTTTATTGGGTTGACGCAAAGCGAGTTATTATAACACATATACAGATAAATATGTATACACTTATATACAGAGATATACGTAGGCACGCACTCGCAGCCACATGTGTGTACACCGGCACATCTACACACAGGTAGTAAAGGATTCATATCATAACATTTCTATGCACATATACACATACATACGCATCTGCATGTATGTATGCAAGACATTTTAAAAAGAAGAGACATTTGTGCAGACAAGTTTCAGTTATTTCCCATAAAAATTGTTTCCATCGGATTCGACATGGCGTATTTATCAACACAAATTCAATAATTGTCTCATAGCTGTAACATTGGCTCATATTTTAGTTTTGTCTCTCCCAATTTAATTACTGGGCTCCGACCTTGACAAGGGATATTGTTACTTGCTTACCTCTTCGAGTATTTAAGGTAGAAATAAGATAACTTATTAAAATATGTCGAAGAGTAGAAATTCGCCGATGTCTTATGACGAAGACGTCGGTTTTATTATATACATTCATGTTTCATGTTGTTTTTCGAATAAGTGTTTCTCTGGTAAATATCTCACACTCACTTGCTAATGTTTCTATAGAATATAAGAAGGTTTACTGCTACCTACTATAAACGAAGAGAATAAAATATGAAACATAAGCATCACGCATCAAGAACATAGAGAGCTGACGAGAAACTGTACTTTTGATAAGCATTGAATGAAACGTAGCCTGGGCCTGCTGGCTGAAGGTGTGCAAAGCTGTAAATGATATGCAGGTTAGGTATGAATAGATTTATACGACAAGGAAAGGTTCTAGACGACAACTAAGTGTCGTTAATATTAGTACAAGGAGAAAATTACTGGTGTTTCGTCTCTAAACCTATACGTTGCGATCTAAAGTGAATCATATCTAGTGATGCATCTTCAAATAATTTTGTGACATGAAACAGAAAGCATGGATACTTTAAATATTACTAATGATTCACTAATTTCTGTACACCAAACAGATATTCGAGTTGCAATGATGAACGTAAAAAATGTCAATATCTCTCCGCGTAAATTTCTAAGGCAGACTGTATACACTAGAGATCCCTATCTAGTTTTGGATACGTAATTAATGTTTCGTCTATAAGAAAATATAGCTGCATTGTAGGAAAATGTTTCTTATTTAAGCTATGCTGATCTCAATGTAAATATCTACTTGATATTAAAATTACAATATATTTCTATCGAGAAAATAATTTAGTTGCTACAGTTTTTGGCGTTTTTATTTTATGTCATATTCGTGAATATTTCAAGAGATATGTAGTCACACATCCAAACATTCATACATTTTTAAAACTGAATACAGAAATATGTTTGAATGTATAGAGTGAATAGCATTCTATATGTCTACATGGATGAACACTAGTTTGTTAAAGGCTTTGTAAATAGATTTGATCGTTTTAAATACAATTCCAGATCTTAAACGAAAATGTAGCCTCTGGCGTAGCTGAAAATTCTATACTCCACTTATACCATGTAGACAACTATTCATCGAATAGTTTTGTTCAAGAGAAGAAATTAAAAAGGAAAATATCCATTTTTTTTTCTAGTTAGGCACAAAAAAGAATTCTGAGTGAGACGAAAAATCAAAGTAAATTCAAACTTTTGAAATTAAATGCATATCAGTTACGTTAGATTTAAAAGAACATTTTAGCAACAGTTTCAGGCGATACGCATTGAAAAATATGTCTTTACTTTATTTATTTTATCCATAAAAAATTACAAACATGACTGTAAAACTTCACAAATATACAGAGGTTCGTGTGTGTGTATGTGGGGGGGGGGCATACACACATACTCAAGCACACTGACATAAACACACACACAAACACACGCACACAAACGGTCCTACATGTGCAAGTATACACATGAGAGCGTGTATATTCATGAGTGTTGTATGTATACGTACATGCATACATGTATATATATATATATATATATATATATATATATATATATATATATATATATATGCGTGTGTGTGTTTGTATATATACAGAGAGAGAGAGAGGGAGAGGGAGGGAGAGTGAGATAAATAGATAGACAGACAGATAGATAGATAGAGAGAGAGAGAGAGAGAGAGAGAGTCCTATCACGTTGGTTAACGTGTGTTTATTGATTTCAATTTCAAAAGCACTCCATGTGTTTTCAACCTTATGTTAACAAAGATAAAATATGAAATTATATTTGGTATTTGACACTATTTTATTCGTAGATTTATATATTTCTGTTAATTCTCCATCCTAAACGAAATTGTAAAATGTTTCTGAGATGAAGTGTCATCTTAATAAAATTCAGTGGTTAAACTTTCCTATTGTTCCTATCAGCCAGGCTGCAATTAGCAGAAGTTGCTTTTTATCTTAGTATATAAACAGTTTAAATTTCGTTTGTTTTGCTTTTGTTAGGAAATAATGGGCATCGAACAGTTATTTTGAATAAGAGAACACAGGAGATGAAATACTGACGAGTATATTCCCATCCGTAAGGCAGCTGGCAGTGGACAACTCTGAAAGGTAGGATATATCTCCATGAAATTTAGTAATTATAAAACGCCGACTCAAATACGAAATATCAATTTAAAAGAAGAAAAAAAGTGGGATGAGGAATAAAGTGGGAGAAGGTTTGTTGATCTTAACAATTCTGTAAAAAGTAAGAAATCTTTATATGAAGTTTATTCCAGAAGTTGTGGGACTTTAGTGGGAAGAATCGGTTATACCTATCCTAGATCATTGTTAATTTAGAATATCATTACAATATATCTTGTAATGTCAACATTTGTTTAATTCCAGATTCAAGGAGACGGCTGTAACACCACATTTAAAAGCGCCCTATTGTATACTGTTTGTCATAGCTTACTAATTTTCAGGATGTAGTCGGGCCGTGAGACAAATTTTAGTTTCCTATGTTATCAGATATTGTGTTAAAATTGGGCAAACACGCGACAGAAACTGGTCAAATTCCCCAAACCGCTTATGGGTTAATTTGTACAAAACGAACACCTGTTGTTTTCCGGCACAATAGGTTTCAGGGCTCCAAGGGAGAGGTGAGAGACAATGTGTAATATGCAAGTCAGAGGCAGATCAAAACATCTGAGAAGATTGAGCTAATTCGCAATTTCCGGATGGTGATCTTCGTGTGTCTGTAACATTAGAATAACATCGAATTCTATCGACGTAATGACTAAGACTAAATGGTAATATATATATATATATATATA
>NC_068992.1:5073317-5075584 GCF_001194135.2 Octopus bimaculoides
TTTCGTGCGGGTGACACGTAAAAGCACCCACTACACTCTCTGAGTGGTTGGCGTTAGGAAGGGCATCCAGCTGTAGAAACTCTGCCAAATCAGACTGGAGCCTGGTGTTGCCATCCGGTTTCACCAGTCCTCAGTCAAATCGTCCAACCCATGCTAGCATGGAAAGCGGACGTTAAACGATGATGATGATGATGATGATGATGATATATATATATAATTTCTTATGTCTGTAGGATCGGAGATAATTCAGTGTGGTATGCATCTATGACTTTGATCATAACAGAGTTTCTCAATTGAAAGTTATCAAAAAATGAAGACTTTGCACAATACTCTCTTCTTCTCCTTATTATAGGTAAAACATTGTCAATCATAACATAGTATTTATACGCATTTAATTTCTGAAACTGAACATAGCATATATCGAATTGAATAGTCAATTGCATACATAAAAATGGAAAAGAAAATAACACAATTCATATTCGAAACCTTATTCTTTCTATCATATTATTTGCTATATTCGGAGTAAGCTATTTCCTTTCTCCTATAATGCGATTATAGTTATGTTCGTAATAAGTAGGCCGTTTTTCTAAAAAAAAAAAGAAAAGAAAACTATCAGCCTCTGACGCTACGGGTTAATATTTAATTATCAGAGACTATTATCAATTTACAAACTAATTCGCATGTAAAATAGAAAATTATTTTATAAAAAAAAATCAATGCCAAAAGATGAACAATACATTAAAATTATATTGTATATGTTGAAGGAAAGGTGATACTCCATAAACATAGCTATTTTTTTGTTAAAAATATTATATTTCATATATATTAATTCCCCTACACGAGTGAATTTACTTTTATAAATATGACAGTAATTCAATTTGTAGTACATGTTTCTTTCATTAATTACTTCATTTTCAATTCTCTTAGGAAAAGTTTCACTATAATTGAGTAGTAATATAACGCTGAAAACGACACAAACCCACACAAATGTGCGCGTGTGCCAACACTTTTAATTCGGTGTGCATAGAAAATATATGCATAAATACATTTCACTACGCATAAAAGTCTATAAAACTTACACACTCTCCCCCACCACCACAAACACGTACGCGCGCACACCCACTCAAACACACACACACACACACACACACATTTGTATATATGTATGCAAATATAATTTCCGGTTACAGCATACACTATGTGACACTTTTCTGGCCTCGTGCTGTAACATTCTTTTACCTGTCGCCATTATTGTGAAGCGCAAAAGAAGTAAAATAATATATACGTTACTCTGAGTTAAGGTGTTCTCATTATTAGTGCTTCAAAATATTATAGATCAACGTAGATCCTAAACCTAAGAGCGTAAGAGAGCGTGATTTTAATCATAAAATATGGAAGAAGCATAAATTAATTTCAGAGGCATAGATGTTTTGTTGAAAGAAGATCCTCCGAAATTTCATTAAAAAACTTAAATGTTTGCATACCAATGACATTCAAAATTTTAATGAATTGATGTAAATGCTTTCGTACATAACACAGAGGGGAAATATACAATATGTATGACAGTTCTAAATGATATACAATCTGACATTTAATAATACATGAGTAACTGTAATTTAACCAAGATACTGCATACCTACAATTAATTTTGAAAGCAGTGTTTTACCTGTTTTCCACCTATATAATACAGTTTGAATGGCAACTTGATTTAAAACACTGACTGGGGACATTAGCATTAGGAGGCATGAGTAAGAGGCACAAACGCTGGTTATTGTTGGAGTAATAAGGGTATTATGTTAGGATTGATTGTTTCCTATCAGCATTCACTCGCCGGTTGGCAAGGAATATAAATATGTACCACGTAATCTGTAACTGAATGAAATATGGGACACTACGAATGAAAACATGGCGAAATATTATTACACCCTGACCAGAATTCAATATAAGAAAAATATCACGAAAATTGCAAAGATATTTGGGAAGTAAAGAGATTGGGAATGTTCTCACCAATTATCAAAGAAACTGAGATAATGCAAGGAAATATAATGTACACAACAATGTCCCTCATACTGAATGGTAATATACATTAAGTTGGAATCATAATCAAACTTTTGGCTGTATGTAAGAAATTTTTAGATTAACAGCTACACTTATTTCATGATCAGTGTATCAGGGTATCTATAAGAAAATTATCCTGGCAGCAATAACTTGTTTCGGGATAAAAGGCAAGTTGTAATCACAAGCAGTTGTTAATTGAAAGTAAAAGT
>NC_068992.1:5075916-5084669 GCF_001194135.2 Octopus bimaculoides
TATATATATATATATATATATATATGTAGAATAGAAAATGGGTCCACTTTAATGACATATGATAGATACTTATATCCAATTAAATAATGCTTATGATTTCGTTTATTCGTTAAAGTTTATATATTTTCCGAATTTCTAGGAGTATTAACATTTCCAATAACATAATTATATTTAATTTAAAATATTAAATGTGTGCGAATTGTCGCAAAAAAATCCCAAGTAATAAAATCATATCATGAACGAATATCTGGAGATATAACTAGAAAGTCATATAATCTACATATGATTTCTGAATTTTAACAAGGAGAAAATATGAAACATACCACGCAAAATTTTTAGGACATTGCTGGGTTTGTATAAACGATTATTTCTATATTTCAACAGTGATTTTTATCGTAAGACTACATTTGTCGTAAAATTACATTGATATCCATCAAACCCAATACGTGTGAACAAGTGGCAGGCATCACTTATACAACCCACTAAAGGAATAATTGGAGAATGATTGTTCAAGGAGAAAGGGTGATCAAAGCTATGATATATTTCGGTTAGTGTCCACTTCAGAGACATAGTATAATAATGTCATGCATACACGCAGAAACACACACACACATACTCACAGACGTACATACATATATCTACACACACACACACACACATGTATATATATATATATAGATAGATAGATAGATAGATAGATAGATAGATAGATAGATAGATAGATAGATGTAAGTTTCGGGGACATAAACACACCAAGATCGGTTGGGGGACAAACACAGTCAGAAAGACACACACACACAAACACACACACACACACACACACACACATACATATGTGTGTGTGTGTGTGTGTGTGTATGTGTGTATGTATGTGTGTGTGTGTGTGTGTGTGTATGTGTGTGTGTGTGTGTGTGTGTGTGTGTGTGTGTGTGTGTGTGTGTGTGTGTGTGTGTGTGTGTGTGTGTGTGTGTGTGAGTGTAATGGATTTCTTTCAGTTTCCGTCAACAAAATCCACTCACAAGGCTTTGGTCAGTCCGATGCTACTTGCTGAGTGACTGACTCTAGAAATATGTGGAAGGAAAGCAAGCTTCTTACCTCCTAACCACGCCTGTTCATGTATGTATACAAATATGTACGTAGGGATTGTGGGCGGAAATTAAAATTTTCTTTTTTAGTATTTAGTATGACTGACGTAATGACGAAAACTTTTTTTACGCAGACAAAATTAATGGGGATTTTTTCTTTATTTTCTTATTATCTTATTTCTTCTGTGCCAAATTGCAGATCGCTTTACTTTTCAGGAGCGAGCCAAGATAGTATCACGCTATGAAGAGTGGAATTCAATTGTTTTAGTTTAGAGATGCATGGGGAGGTAAGCATGCAATACTTTTATTTTGAAACTCCATATACACTGAACTTCTGATATTTACGAAAGTTTCCTTGATATTTTGAGTACAGGCTTTTGAAAAATGTTGGGTCTGTAGTGAGTTATTATAGTTGGAAGAAAGTTATTTCTATTTTGATGATTCGCGAAATTTCCTTTACAAATATTATTAAATCATTGATCGATAACAAGGGAATTTAATTTTGAATATATTAAATTCTATGACTGCTGCTCCTTTTGGACATCAGTATTAATTATTCATAATAGATAATTCTAAACAGAAACCCACGCATACAAACACACATATAAACATACACTCACATACATGCATTCACTATCTATCTATCTACGTATCTATCTGTCTATCTACTTAACTATCTATATATCTCTCTATTTATCGAAACACACGTACACACATACACACACACACACACATATATACATTTAGGAATTTGTGCGAATGACTACTGCGGAAACACGACCGTCCCCAGGGAAGTACGGAGAATACTTTATGCATATATTTTAACGTATCGCTTGATTAAATTTTCAAATGTCCCTTTTGTTGCGTTTAGATGACTTGTACTTTTATATCGGCGTAGTATTGGCCTGAATCAATTGTTATTCTTTTGCAACAGCATATACAACAACCACAACAAATACATCAGGCACGGAGTCAATGAAGGAAACACGTTTTCAGTGCACAGACACAGAAATTTGAACCGATAGAATAGAGTATTACGGTAATATATCTCTCTAAAGTATTAAATAAAAAGAAATGTGAAAGTGGTTATAAGAATGCAATAGCAGTATATAATAAATAGGTATTAATATTATAGATAAGCAGTATTTAAATTAATTTATAATGAATTAATAAAAGTGCCTTATTTAGGTGTTTTATAATAAAATATAAATACACTAGAGATGAGATAAAATTGGAAGAAGCCTAAAAGAAAGTAAATAATAAAGTAATGAAAAATATACAAAGTATTGTTGAGAGGACATGTGCGAATTTGTTTTTATGCAAGTATAAACAAAAACATAAGGCAGCACGCATGTATACACAAAATTAAGTAATTAATTATAGGCGGAGGACGTGCTGTATGCGTATGTCACAATGTATGAATTCATGCAATCCTGTAGAAATGATCTTGAATGCGCCATTGTACAAGCCACATAGATTATATAGTATTATACAAGAGAAAAGAATTAGCAGTGTATATAGTCGTATGTGTATGTAGCCATCAGTGACAGAAAAATATTTAGATGAAGGGATAAAAATTCAAATATAACGACAAAATTATTTTATAAATAAAAAAAAAACATGTAAATAACTTATATTATCATTTTACATTAATAAAAACAGCGAAAATAATGTAATTGTAATTTATCACCATGATGAGCATTTGTGGAGATGTCAATGTTTTAAATATAAATCCTCGCTCTACTATAATCCTATGTAAAATTATAATTATAATATGTCTTTATTCGTGACAATTTAATCTGATAGTTGCATTTATATATTTATGAATATGTGACAATTAATATATTTACGTTTCCATTACTACTTTTATATAAATATATTTTTACATATGTTTATATGTCTATGTGACTGGGTGTGTTAGTTTTTGTGTATGCATGCATATGTGTGCGTATATACATATAAACACATATACACACATATAAGTACATACATATAAACAAACACACACATGTATATATATGTATACATGCATATAATTACGTATATACATATAGATATACTATTTTACTCTTTTAGTCATTTGACTGTGGCCAGGCTGTAGCACTGCTTTTCCTCTAGCAAATCGATCGTGTGTGTATATACATATATATATATATATATTTAGATCTGTAATTGTGTGTGTATATATATATATATATAAATATATATATGTGTGTGTGTGTGTGGGTGTGTGTATGTATGTAAAATTGAGAAAATGTTGATGTAGCATTAATATAATTTATTATCTACAAAAGTACAACTTATTCTCTTACAGTTGTTTCAATTTACCCTAAAGCAATAAATCACAATAACTAAATCATGTATATATATATATATATATATATATATGTGCATATATGCATATATTTACGTATGTGTGTATATGTATATCTGCTTATATAATATTTACATTTTAATTATATTACTATAAATCCTTTCAAATTATGAGAAATTCCTTTTTTTTTTCAATTTATATTAATTTTGTCGATATTGTCTTCCACAATCATTTAGAGTTTTAACCTAGCGTTCATATCTCGTTATGCCGAGTTATATATTTAACATTAAATCTCTTTCACTTGATGACAAATCTCAAATTCTGCATTATTCTGAAATAATTTTTTACGTTTTGTATTCGTGTAGACATGTAAGTAATTTATTTATCATTAAATATGATAATATAAGTTATTTATATATTTTTGAGTTATGAAACAAATTTGTAGTGACATTTGAATTTTTCATCCTAAGATAAATATCCATCTAAAAATATCTCATTTATGGCACACACACCCACACACAGATATACACACAAACATACACACTCACTCACATATGACGTTAGATGAATGTCCTCTATTTTGCCTACATGATTTCGACAAAGTTAAGCTATAATATATAAAACATTAAAACCTCAAAATCTGTTGACGAAAATAGTTAATTAGTTTGTTACTACACTAAATGCGCTAGGATTAGCTATGTAGTTGCAATCGCCCACATTAGCTCTGTAAGTAATAGAATATTAATCATTTAGGGAAATAAGGTGACAGCATCTATATTATTTCTAATTGGTTTTTCGATTCTCACAGCATTAACAACGTTAAATCAAATTGAACTATATTTCAAATCCTCTAAATAACTTTCAGTTAACGAGATCTTAATTTTCTATCCTTCATCAATTATTTCTTTTCTTCTCAAGTATTTTTCAGAAAATGCCCTACAATCTATTTTATATTGTGCATATAGGCACGAACACATTTTGGTAAAATGTTAGGACATAAAGACATCCATCACGTGTGAGCTGTTATGATGTCAACAATTGTACCATGTTGTAAATATTCTTTTTCTATCCTATGTTGTGACGAACGGACATTGATTCTCGCAATCATTCTCGACAGACAGGAGTCGACATCAACAATCTGTCGTTGTTAATCATTTTTACGTAGGTGTGCGGTGCTACTATTACTATTATGTTCATGGCGATAGAGATTTATGTAGATGTTTAAATAATAGAAGTATTCCAACAACCACACTAATAAAACGATCTACGTTTTAAGATTGTTATGGCAGGCCAGTGTGTGACCATTGGTTTCGCACTTATAAAGCGCTTAACTGTACACTCAACTCACCAGACGCAAATGGCCGAAGGCAAATAAAATCCCTTCGCAACGAGAGAGGAAATAGACATGGTTAGTTTGTTTTGTAAACAAGAAATATATATCCGAAATAGTCATGTAGAGGATTCTTCGAAACGGATCTGCTGGACATCAGACCCAAACTAAGATTCCCGTAAGTCCTCTTGCTCATTTGACTGCAAACTCTTACTTACGACTGCTAAAATATTCTGATAGTGCTGTACTGTCGTGACACAGAAATATAGATGCACTTCCTCACTCACTTACAACAACATTAACAGTGAAGGCAAACATTTAGTCAACGGTCTATGCATTTCTGACTGAATAGGAGTATTAGCCAAAAGGAATGCATTTATCACCCTCAAGGATTGAAAACTAAATTTTGCTTCTAATCTCAAGTGCTGCTTCATCAACCCAATCAAATCGGAAATTAGTATTGCCTGCAAATACATACTAAGAAGAGTTAACGACGACATTAGGGTTTTTTTTCCATCTCCCCTTACGGCGTAGTTCCAATGAAGTGATTTTATAAAAATCCAGCCAAGGTAGAGGCAGAGAAAGGTCCACCCAATTAGATAAAGTCGTCTTTTTCCAAGCTATATACGAAACGCTGCTGGTTATGGTACTTTCTTTCTGTAGGGGCTTCAATGTCATTATTGATCGAAATAGTGACGTAATTATGATCATAGATAATAACTTTATTGGGTGAAAGATAGGGTGCAGTCTGTATAAGCACCACAAGTTTTATAATATGTTGATTAACAGCAGATACCCATGGTGGATTTAATTCACATATGCTAAGTATGGAAATGTATATATTTAAAATGTTTGTGATACATTTTCTAAATGGAGGGTAGAAAGTGTTACAACATTGTACTAATGGTTGTATGAATTATGAAAATAATAAACTATTAAATGAAGCTGTTATGATTTAAATTATGAAAGCCAGAAGAAAAAGTAGGAAAGAATTGTCTGAAAGACTTCATTTCCTCCGCGAATTCGCTTTTTCGCGCTAAACTAAATATTATTCTTCTATATTATATTTTGCTCCTGTGCCGTTTATAAATGAAAGAGATATATTCATCTTGATTCTTGCATCCCTTTATTTCTGACATAGAGCTTACGTTTGTCAACTTGAAATTTATTTCACCTCTAATGCGAGCGTTTCACTGTGCATCCAAGACGAGACTAAGATCGAAAATGTATTAAGCAATGCATCTGCAAGTAGTGAAATAACTGATTACAAACCACATATCGGCATTTTCTCTATCTCATAGCGTGTTCATCTTATTTTAGCTGTTCTTCATGATTTTCAATATGTAAAAACAATTCGGAAAAGAAACAAAAATTTTGTATTGCCTATGTGCAAAATAATGTATTTGCTCAAAGTAGTACGTGTGTGAAGAATCTCTATAAAGTATTTCACGAAAAAAAAAAACAACAACATTTGTATCAGTAATTCTACATTGAAGATAAAAAGAGTTAACAGCAAGTAGCAAATGGAATGCTTATCTAGCATCTGACTTTAGAAACAGGAAGTTTTTGCTGAAAGAGATTAAGACATGGTATTTGATTTAATCAAGAAGTTTCTATATTTAGTAACAATAACTCTGCTTTGAATAAATGAAAATGTTGTTGGTGTATTTTCTTTCACTGTCTAACACTTATCTACAAACAAAACGTGCCATCGTCGGAATATCAAAATGTGTTCTTTTTTTTATTATTATTACCGTTTACAATTTACGTATTTACAGTGACAAACCAATGGCGTAAAAGTTATATATATATATATATATGATTTAAAATGTGTTTTCTAGTATATTGCCAGTCGATTTCCCTCTCTTCCTTCCGGTCTGTAATCTATGCTAGCCGGGTATTTTTTTCCTATGTAGAACGAGAATGTATATTTCCATTATCAACATTTAGTAAATTTCTTGTAAATTCGTATTGCTTAATGCATTAGCTTGTAGCTGTGAGCAATATAACGCTCATCTCTGTAGTTCAAATCGCTGCCTTAGGTTTTGTGATTTACCTCACATGAATAGTTATATATCTCAGTGAATAATATAAGAAGTACGGATGTCTTTAAATTGTTCCCCTATTAGTTGATTTAGAATTATTCTCATTCTGAAAATTTGCGGCATAATATTTCATCATTTCCTTATTTCCCAATCTGTCAACAAGGAGGAAGTAGAAGTAATCTCTCATTCCACACGCATAATGATTACATCTTACTTAATTTATTTCCTCTAAAATTTGAGACTGACCGCTGCATATTAAATACACGCCAGCAGAATAGACAGACGAATGATTAAAGTTAATTCATGTTCCATCCTATTTATGGTTATCAATTATATTTCGTCGCAATATTGTGAAAATATAAATATTTAGGACAGTAAGCGCGTCGCATGGCGTAAGTACAATGTGATATTCACAACAAACTATGAATATTTAGAGATACAAGACGGTGAGTAGGTAAAATCGTTAGCAACCAGCGTAAAATGGTTAGTGTCATTTCGTCTATCTTCGTGTTCTGAGATTGAATTCCGTTACCTTATCATTTATAACGTAAACATATTTATATTTCAGGTAACCACATTCAATTTCTTCGAAAATATTTTATATATTTTCAAAACTATCAGAATTATTTCGTTCGTATACCACTATCCGGTACATTGAACATACTTTGGGATTTGTTACTTTGTGCATCATTGGTTAATCATAGATGCAAGGAATCACAGTTTCATTCTATATTTAGTCCAGAAAGCTGAATTAAAATCAAATACTCTACCCTTAAACCTCCTCTAGTAAGTTATGTCTTGCTGATTTTAGCTTTATGTAATGGTGTTTTATTTTCTCTTCTGACTCAGTATAGAATTCAGCAGATGCCAAGCTGCAGTACGACCTATAGAAATATGATCAGTTGATGGAAGTATATATTTTCATTATTATGATTGTAAGTCAGATCTATAATCAGTTTTTCATTAATGTTATGTCGCCGATATTGGAGAATACACGACATTGTTGACAATGGGCATATGTATGTATGTGTGTATGTATGCATGTTTGTATGTATATATACATGTATGTATGTGCGTATGCATGTATACGTATGTATAACTATCTGGTTATGTATACATAATATATATATATATATATATATATATATATATATATATATATGATTCTGTGAGTGTTTCAGTGTTTGTGTTGGTGCTCATATATGTATACATACATACACATTTAAATATATGTTTACGAGATTGTGCATGGGTTCTTTTGGATTGCCTAAAGCTCTAGAGCTAAGAAGGGGGCCTTTTTGAATCACTTACACAGCAGGAAATTAAGAGGTTTTGTGAAAAACGTAATTTGTCTCTTGTTGTAGTTACATAAACAAACGCAAGTTACACATGTAATTCGAATGATAATTTTTCGTTGGTATATTTCTGTTTGTTGAAAACTGCAATTGTTCATCAAACGTGTCTCCTTTTATTCCAACATTGGCAATTGTAAATAAATTTTAAAGAGATTTATTGCTAGATCATTATATTTGGTATCATGTAATCTTCTCAATGGATGTCTATAAGTGTACATGGACGGATAAACCATATTTTCTTCTGAACCTCTATTCTCTTTTGGAAGGATACATACATATCAATGATACCTAAATACTCTCAATGTTAGCGAATATATATACATATGGCTTACATTTAGGTAACAAGATCAATGCACAATCAATAGGGCTTCCATAGGTTCTCCGTAAATGATTCGTTAATATTAATATTGGAAAACGTAAACGACATGCAAAGGTACATGAAGCCCAGTTACAATTACAGCCGGCTATTGCCAGTAAAGGTTTCAGCTGCCATTTCAGTACAAGAACTTTAGCTGGGATAAAATTGCATATTCGATCACAGCACCGTTAACAACTAAGTCTTGTGCAATGGCCACACTCGATAACGACGGGGCAACCATCTAGTATATGTGTATGCATATATAT
>NC_068992.1:5084739-5086277 GCF_001194135.2 Octopus bimaculoides
TATATATATATATATATATATATATATGCACATATATATAGTGCCGTCATAAAGTTATGCTTTCTGTCTATGAGACGTGTCCGCCATTTGTTAGTGCCCATCTTGCACGTTATGATGCAATAAGCAGACCATGGCTTCTTCTGGGTAGTTTGGCATCTATATTTTATTCTTCTCCAATACAGAAATATTCCAACTTAATGGGAAAACGTTTGTGCTCTTCTTCAACCGCATGTTGAATACTGCACTAAAAACATCTCAAACTGACCTTTCAACACTACTGGTTATTATATATGTATGTATATTTATTCATATATACATGGATATATATGAGGGTGTGTGAGGGAGGTGTTGGTTTGTTTACGTACATTGATGTTTGCTAAAGGAGCCACATCATGGCTGGTGCCGCTGTGTTCGCAGCTCAGTGGCTCAATTAACTGAAAAGATTACAATAAAAGATATAAATTCCCAACGCACAAGTAGAACACATAGCGTGCAATTGTGCAGATTCGAGTAATGAACAATATTGGTTATGGCTGCCGTTAATCTTTCTATAAATACTTGTCAAGCTATAGCAGAAACTAAAGATTTGGTTCATACTAGATGGATTTGCAACATGTTTATTGGAAACGAAACCGACCGGTTTTAAGTATCCATAACAATATAAGGCAACTGAATTTTGCATGGTATCTGTTTTGTGGATGTGTCCAGTTGTCTGGTATATTCAGAAATCGATTTAAGGAAGCTATCATTATAACTAGCATTAATATAATAGCTTATATACTTGTCAATCACATACGTGTACTTTAAAGAATATGTTCTATTTACAATATATTTCTATAACAATGTCCAGCTACTGCATGCAATATTTTGCAATGAGTGATGTAATTATCCTGACAGCTATAGCCTTTTTCATAATACTTGTTTTATTTCTCTTTATACAGCAATTACTTCAATCATACAATGCTGATGCAATTACGATGCTATCTACTGCAGACATTCACTAAATATTTTTAGTTGATTAATGCTATGTCGACGCTGTAACAAATAGATTACGTTTTGAGTAAATACCCTTCCAGTACAATATAGTGTTGATACAGAAATTGTAAGTAAGGCAAGCTGTGAACTATTCTTCATCATATGTTGAATTCAAAGTAGAATTACTTTTGATATGTCTATGTCAATTTTGATTCTTTTACTTACCGTAATCATCAAACTGTGGTCATGCTGGAGCACCGCCTTAACGAATTTATAGTTGAATGGATAGACACCACGACTTATGCTTTGTTAAACCTGGTACTTGTTGTATCTCACCCTTTTGCCGCCCAGCGAGGACGTAAATACATTAAGACCGGTTGTCAAGCCATGGTGGTATACAAACGCAGACACAAAGATACACACATATACACAGACAAACACACACACAAACGCAGACACGCACTTACACATACATACAAATACACGCACACATATCTATCTATCTATATATATATGCACACACACACACACACACACACATATATATATATATATATATATAT
>NC_068992.1:5086366-5091366 GCF_001194135.2 Octopus bimaculoides
ATATCATATTATTTATTTATTTAACTGAACGCGACGCATCCATTCTCAAGTAAGTTTGTCTCAAATAAGTTTATATAGGGAAGAGGATTTGAAAAATGCTAAGCTATTTTAAAGATGTTTATTGACTTAACCGGTTTCACATTAAAAAACAAAGATTATCAAAATTAAAATATAAAGGTTTGTATAAGCTTTCTTGCGTTAAAAATGATTAACCTAATTGTATTAAAATACAGTTATACAGTCTTTGGTAATGATAAGAAAATGTTAAAAAATACAATCTTTGACAATGATTAGAAAATGTTAAGAGGAGCTTTTTCTTTAAACAGTTTATATGAAACTGTTCCAAATATGTAGTGAAATAAATTTATAATTATTTTAAGTTCATCAAACACAAGCGCATAGAATCGTGCACAAAGACACATTCACACCATTTTGAACTCTAAGGCCAGTCCTAAAAACCACTGAACCATGACAGACTAGCCCAGACACAAACAATCCGTTTGATTCCACAATGCTCTCCCCCCTCCAACCAACCTCCCACATAATTTCTAAAAATTGCAAACATTCCTTGTACACATTACAAGACAGGAGATGAAGGATGGAAAAGCTGGTAATTCCCCTAAAATTCTGTATAAATACTTAAATCTGATTCATTCTGTATGTATGCTTTTACACAAACACTGTTCTTGATGAACTTAAAATAATGATAAATTTATTTTACAACGAGAAGGAAAGGAAAAAGAGGACAAGTTAACACACACACATGGACCCGCACGAACACACACGCACGCACACACACACACACATCGACGCGCGCGCACACACACACACATGGACATTAATTTGTCAGTCGATTGTTTTACAATTAATCATGTGAAATGTTGCATATTCCTCTTTCAAATAATTATGACACGAACATATAAGTACTGCATTTGAATTTACTTCCAAATTTACTGATATACTATCATTATTTACGCGTTTGTCTTTTAATCTACAATGAACTCTTCGATTGAAATTACAATTAATTGCCGACAAATTCTCGGTTTGTTCCCCTAATTTCTTTCCATGAAACATATGTTGATATTATTGCATCAGTCAGCCTCATTACGAACAACACCGTCAAAACAACTGCAATGATTGTTATCATCTCCTTCATCATCATCGATATCATCATCATCATAATCTTGATCATTATAATTATTTTCATCATCTGAATATTTTACTTCATCATCAATATTTTTTGAGCTGTTGGTATAGCTATTTCGTTGATTGTATTTCATTCAGGATATGTCGAACAAAATTCTTGTATCATTTTTCGTCTTGAAGAAGAGATCATATCGCTATTTCACCCGAATAGTAACAGAAAATGAAAATTAAAGAAATGATCTCAAGTTTATCTATAATGAATCTGTTGACATACCTTCATACGCCTACAAGAGCGATGATAAATAGCAAAATTATTGATAATATATCGGTTCGTTTTAGATAAACATTTTAAACCTTAAATATATCAGCTTAATGACGATTGTGTAACATTGCTTTTTTCAAAACAATAATTGTTTTCTAATTTGCTTTGTATATTGTTTGCTTAACTGAAAATTTGTAGTGCATTTGTAAGCAGATTTATTCCATAGATGACAGACCATTGTAAAGAGACATTCTTTTCAGGCAACTAAAATCATATTTTCCTACAATATAGTTTTGAAGACGTAATGAATTATACCAGACATATTTCATAATATATCTAGATATATATTTACCCTGCGCTGCTTATTTGTACCATGATATGTATAATAAGTGTTTATAGTTATAGTTCAAGCCAAAGAGATCAACTCGGGTTTTCAGTAAGCTTCTGTTCACGACAGTTTCATACTGTAATGGTGAGCTTGTTACATAAAACGATCAGGAGCTTCGCAACAGGTCGGAAATGGACAAACGAGAGGACAGAAAGCGGAAAAGTTAATTAAAGAACGGCAACTTCGAAAGCGAGCAGTGCATGCGTAGTAAATAGAATAAAACAACAATTAGACAGAAACGTGAATAGAAAAAGAACAAAAGCTGTAAAGGTACGTCTCGAAAGTATTTCAAATTGTGGTATATTTCTTCCTGCTTAGGTTTTAGGCGAGCACAATAAATCAATAAAGAAATATTATTTTGTTTCCATGTTTATAGCAATTAAATAATATTTACTTGGTAAATGTTTCCGTGAGAATATTTGCACTCAACAAATATTCCATTACATAGATTTTCGGTAATTCACTGCATAAATAAGCAATCCAAATCTTGTGAGTCAATATTGGCATCTCATGTCTTGTAGTAGTATTTTCATGGTGTCAAATTCTGGTTTTGATTTACTAACCTTTATTATCATATTTCTCTACCTTTGTTTCATTTATTTTTCCAACGCTCTTTAGGGTTTTGTATATATTTTAGGAGAGAAAACTTTTATGTGTGTTTTGTAGCTTTTGAAGAAAGCGTATCTTCAATGAGTTTTACCTGATATAGTTTCACAATTTTTAAATAAATCCATTTTTCTATTTAGGTTTGTCACTGGGTCAAAATAGGTTACCGTGTGTCAGAAATACCCATTTAATATGTATACCATTAAAACGCTTAACGCTTGCTTTTATTATTTTAACGTCAATATTTTCTTTAAGATTTTGTAATTATGTTGTATTTAGTGTTGTCAAAACAAGAATGAAGGCCATACCCTGCATTAATTAATCAGAAGTCAGGGTTCGTAGGTTGGAATATTACGTACAATTGTAATATTGTAAGTAATCAATGTTTTCAATTACACACATATACAGAAAGTTGATATTATACTTCATGGTAGTCGGCCATGTTTGCCGGATATGCGAATAAGAATACGATAGGTAAGGAATGAACTAGATAAGATCAGAGCTACATGTGATTCATTGCAAGTAGAACCTCGGAAGTGGTAAATATCCAAGTGAGGTGTATTCCGCAGGCTATTCGTCAGGTCAAGTGTATCTTGATTGGATGAAAGTTTACATTGTCACGCGGAGGTAATTGATAACACATGGAAGACTCAATACACACACACACACACACTCTGAGTTGAGAAAATGGTATTATATGCCCTTCTGATTCTAAATCTGTTTTATATTGTGTCTGAAATGGTGTGAACTTGCTGACCACCTTATTCTTACCTTATCAATACCATTAATAACAGTAATAATACACCTTTATTATACATATACATACATGCATACATTCACACACATACACACACACACACACACACACACACACACACACACACACATATATATATATATATATATATATATATATATATATAAACCACTGTATTAACAATGCTGTCAATATTTATATATAAACTGTTATATATGTCTGTGATTACGCAAGTACTTGTCCATAACCACATACACACAGTTATGTAGAAATAAATATAACTATATAAATTCTGATACTTTATCCATGACAATGCAATGATGTACCATAGATTTCCACCCTTAAAATCCCGCTTGTTTGATTTCCCAGCGTAATGAACTTTTCTTTTCATACATCTGTATATTTTTAAATAGCAATATGATGATGCATAAAATATTAATATATACATAACAAATCGGTTCAATCAATGAGTCGGAAAATTCAGTTAAATATTTTAAATATTATGAAAAACCCAAGTGCCACCGAGTGGAATATTTTCTAACTACCAACGTTTTCTTCCCCTCGCAGTGTCCTTACTCTAGCCACATTTGACAGGACATTTCTATATACCATCATTCTTCATATCGTTCATGATTGCCGGAAATAAGAGACATGAGACTCTAACGGCATTCCAAACTATATCAAAGAATATATCTTGCCGGGAGTTAAACATTAATTCTTTGCTCAGTCTTTTGTTGTCTATTCGTTTTTATTCATAGGTTACGCCATGATATTTTAGTGAATGTAATGATAAAAATACGAGGAATATTGGATTCTAAAACAATCATGATATCGTCAAAATATTCCGTTGCATAATAGATTACGGTGACGAAGTAAATGTAAATACTCTGCAACAATACGATATTAAATAATATGGCAGGCATTTGTTCTATATTATGCGATCTCAGTAATTAAGAAAATTTGATTAATGCAATTTCTATAAGGCAACATCGGTATGAAACGCTAACATGGAGTCAGTCTCAATAAATTATTACCAATATTAACAACGTTTATATTCACTTCTGGCGCCAATGTGTGGTGGAAGTATATGCTTAGATATTTTTACTAAAACTACTTTCAATGTAAAATATAAATCGTAATATTCTTATCGATATCCAGCTTTGCCATTAAGCGTTTAATAAATTTATTTCCTACTTTGTCTACTGTACAGGCGTGAACTGGTAAGTATTTCAGGGGTGTAAAATTATCAGCTAATTCGCTTAATGATCTTATAAAATTCACAAGAGGAAATTACGCCTCGTGATTTTAATAAAATAATTGGAGTTTGAAAACGAGAACTTAATGCAGTTACAGTGTTTTACTCACTAAACCATCCGTAGGGAATGTCATGGCAGTCCGGAGTGATTTAGTAAATTAGTGATAAATGAGAATTTTAAGTTTATATTTTTATTCATATATATTCTTGCACGTATCCAAAGAAATGTCCAGAGGGAAAATTGTTTAACACTCACAGCATGATTGGGTTAATATATATCTGACTTACAAAAAAAAGCCTGCCATGTAGACAGGATTTCGAAGGTAATCCTGGAATGTAAATAATCATATTGCTAATACTAAACCTAAAAAATAGTAAGTATAATTCTATGTAAGACAATTGTGTATGTAACCATTTAGAATTTTCTTACGATTTCGTTCAATAGTAGTAATGTAAATCGGTATTCCGTTAAGGCATAGATGTAAAAGAGGCTTGATATATGTAGTTATATTCAAAGACGACTACGTAATATATAGCTCTTACATGCTAAAGCATTGTGTATTTGTGAAGTTTTATATAATATCAA
>NC_068992.1:5096366-5098384 GCF_001194135.2 Octopus bimaculoides
CGAGCACTACGCGTTATGAAGATATTTCATCACTCGAAATTGGATTTATTTAATATTTTTGAAGTATATTCATATGATTGCATATATAATTGCATATATATGTTCCTGCAGATTATGTTATTTAATACGTTATATTCAGTTTCCATGGGAATTTGTAAGGATATCAAATTTACATTCAATATTATATTATCCATTTGTTCACAATTATCCGTGTCTATTTCTTAGTTTCACAGAGCTACATACATAATTACTTAGGTATTACCTGCATGTTAATATTTAAACAGTAAATAATGGTGAGCATAAAGAGACTCCCAGATTAATATACCTTCAGTCTTGTCTCATGTTGGCAGTGAATATCAATCAAATTTATATAACTAATAATAATAATAATAATAATAATAATAATAACATAAGCCTACCTTGTGATTATAATATCTAAGCAAAAGTATTTGAAAGCTCAGAAAATATATAAATTGCAATCGAAAAGATGTGGTTTCTCAAGGCGGTTACAACACCAGTGATGGCAGGAACAATTTGAATGACCAAACAAGGAACTAAATATTATTTAAGGTACATTCTTGTCTTACCATTCATTTAGGAAGTGATAAAGATTGTCGTAACTGATACGTCAAACATATACAGACGAGCATTATCGCTGTGAATTTCTGTTTCAATTTCTATGTTTCAATTTTTTCACATTTCATTTTTCCTTCTTTCCTTTTTCTCTATATTTCTATCGCTTATTTCTTATCCCATTAATCCGGTGTCTATTTTTTAATGACCTACATATATATACAATAAGTTTGTTTCTTTACTGTAGCTGTCAGAATGCCACACGGCAAGGAATGGAAACAAAATGGAAAGGAGAAGGTTCTAGCAGATAATTTATATAGTGGTCTCGAGAGGTGAGTTGCAGCTATGTCTAGTGATCGAATGTCCATCTCCGACGAGCCCAATGGAAGTCGAATCACGTGTTCAGGTGGTCTCAGCGCTGAAACTTGTTGGGGATTTATCTCCAGGTTAACAATAAAAAAAAACGTGCATTTTACACCAAGAACTTATATGACAGTTTCTGCCATGCGTGCTATCGCAGTAAAGTATATTCTAACTAAGTGATAATAAATATTACTTCTGAATATATTATATATATTTATGTATGTATGTATTTTTGAATATATGTATGTGCATGGCTATATTCACACACACACACACACACACACACACCAACACACACACACACATACACACACACACAGACTCACACACATATATATATATATATATATTTATGTGTTTGTGTGTATGAATATATATAAGAATAACTGATTATATATATATATTATACATAAATAAATATGTATATATTTGTATATATATATGTGCGCGCGTGTGCGTGCGTGCGTGTGTGTGTAGTGCAGAACTGAGTGACAGAATGAGAAAAACTTACATTCATACCAATCGTATATTTTTGTGTATGAATGTTTGCTTTTTCTTAGATTTCACTGTCTCTTGTAGCTTCAATAATAAATACTGAAACTACCATGAAAGTATATTTAAAAAGTTTCAACATTTATTGGAGCTTTGCAAATAAATTTGATTTTGAAATTCATATTTACTATTTAATAAAAGTATATCATATTACAAAAATAGTAATACTTCACTCAATATGTCTATGTTAGATCTATGTTTTATCGGCGTATTGTATGAATTCTATTATCATGTGTTTGTCGTTACTCAATTTAAAACACTAATGTTTGCTTAAAATATGATAAAACATATTAGTCGAATATATTTTTAGATCATTTGATGAGATTTTATTTAGTAATATACATTAGCATCTCCTTTCTCTCTCTCTCTCTCTGTCCCTCTCACGCACGCATACAGTCATATACATTTTTTATAAACGTGTATATATATATATACACATACATTTATATTCATATACATATATATATAGATGTATATACATATACATATATATACATACATACATACATATATATATATATATATATATA
>NC_068992.1:5098411-5103535 GCF_001194135.2 Octopus bimaculoides
TATATATATGTATATATATATATATATATATATGTATATATATAATATATGCATACACACGCATACACATATGTGTATATGTACTCATATGTATACGGCCCTCTCTGCATGTGTGTGTTTAGTGTGTCCATTCATATAACATAAATAGAAAATATAGAGAAGACACCTGAGAAATTTTACGGTTGCCTTGTTCAGTATTATGGCTTACGTTTGAGGTGTTTCCGTCAACACAACCCCTTTGATCTTGAACGTAGCAAAGATAATATCTTCCGTCCTGATGACCATTTACTATTGTCGTGAAGAACTGAACAGTGAATATTACATTTAAAATAGATATCGAAATTACATTTTCATATGTTGTGTTTATAACGATATCTAAATCTTCCGCTAAATTGCGAAAGCCCTTTGTCTATAATGCATCTGAACAACAGATATTCATGACTTTGAATGTTTCAAGGAAATATAAGTAGATCGTGTTTAGTCAAAACGGTGTCTGAGAAACAATAATGCCATAAATACTGTGAGTATTCGTCATTCAGTCAATATATTTTAATATGTTAGATTTCACTTTGATTTGTGTTAAGTTATATGTTCTTTATAATGAAATGAATACATGAAAGAAACAAACGCACATCCGAAACATTAGTTTCAGTTTTAAATCAAAATATTCATGTCTTTCTTTATTTTCGCTTTTTTAATATAAGTGTGTCATTTATTTGAAGTTGCTTCCGACCAACGGAATTTATACAAATATCCGAATATGTCATAATTGTCATTATGATATAAACATGTCTAATACTATTTACAATTAAGATTGTTTCTAATTACACCGTGAAAAATGTCAAAATTTACTAATGTAATTTCGTAATATATGACCATTTCACTGACTTAACATATTGAATTACAACTCTACTAGGGTAATTATTCAAAATTGTTAGTCTATTATATCGACATCGATGCTTGTATATATTGTTCTATTGGGTAACACCATTTGTTACTTATTTAAATATATTTCGACGTACCAGGACGCAACTTTGTGTGAATTATCATGGTGTTTTAGAAGAACAAGTGAGGAAAATTGAACGACCTATGAAATTTAATCCTATTTTCATCAGAGATATTTCTGGTTACAACAAGCAGGGCACTGAAGCAATGACTATTGTATGGAGGTGGGGAGAGAAAAAGATAGAAAGATGCAAGAAGACTAGAGAGTAGAGGAAGAGAGGTTACAAAGGATTGCAAGGAGGTAAGGGGATGATATTAGAGTCATTTACTCGAAGAAGGAGCATTGTGTTGCCATAATTCGTAAGAGGAACAGTGATAAAACATTAGTGTCTGTAGCCAGGCCAACACACATTGCTTTATTAGCATTGTCTAACAGTTAGACATACTCCTGCCACTGTGTTTAAATTTAATATGGGCTTTTTATGGACATGGTCAGCTTAAGACTGTAATGTTCACCTGTTGCTAACTGGAATGACTTTTACAATATGATTACCAATAATATCCTTTTATTTCCTTTGGCAAGTACATACATGCTGACGGTGGATTAAGCCCGAAGATAGCCGAACAAGAGGTCCTCATTCAAGAGGCTGTGAAAATAGACGAAACTGAACGTTCAGTATAGAGAATTCTCGAGTCGGTGTTTTGAGGTGATTGTAGCCCCTGTGAGCATACATGTATACAATTATGTACTTTTACAACAGCATTAGAGTATTTCGCTATCATTTCTAGCAATATAGGTGTCTTGACACCAATAGTCACATTTAGTGACTATTACATTTTTCCTATTTACATATGTGTGTGTGTGTGTGCATTTAGCGAAAGTGTATAAGTAACTCGAAGACAAAACTGGATTGTACCCATCTCCAGTTTACATTTTTAATCATATTTATAAGATCTTACAGATTTTGTACAGACACTGTATAAAAAGAAATGATTGAGAACATTAACAAAGTCATCAAAAGCAAAATACACCTTAAGAGATTGAAAACATTAAATCGGGCAAAATTACATGAAAAATTTCCAACTCTGCTGTTATAAAATGAGGAAACGAAATGCAGTTTTAGGTAATATTTGCCCGAACGCTTAGAGATAAAGTTGAAAGATAAACAACATTTGATAAAGAAGCCAGCTGTAGATGCAATGCTCGGAGTTCAATGTGTGTCTATAAAAGCGGGCAAGTGTAGGAAAATGGTCGTATTGTTTTATAAACTGTTGTGTGCTGAAGTCTAATATTTAAATTGAAGACGTGATACCATGTATGTGCAAAGGTGAGAATGGATGCGAAAGTGAGCCATTGAAGCTACTGGTGAATTAGGTGGGATGGCGTTATCAATGTGAAAGGCGATATCGATGTGTGTGAGGGTGTATAATGAAAGTATGTAGACGTGTGAAAGTTCTTAACACACAGAATCTGTTTATTCTAAAACTCAAGAGAAATATGTCCGGAATCTTCCGAAACAAAAACGTTAAAAAATTCTGAAATTACACAAAAGTGTAAAATCGATAGAGTAAGTGTTCAAATAAAGGTAAGAAGCTGGTAAAATTTACAAAGTAAAGGAGATAATTGTTTTCAAGAATGTCGAAATATACGAGGAGAGGAAATAATAGAATGAATTGGTGAAAATCCATACACATCATACGTGGTTTAAATAGGAAATAGTGATGGGTACAGAATTAATTTCTTGGGGAAGTAATGTGTGCCAGCTTGTGTGTGAGAGTGTATTGTCATGCTAAAGAATCAATAGAGGTCAAGCAGAGGCCATAAGTGCAACGGAACGAAAGGTGTGATTGGAAGTCCTGCAGCACGAAAAAAGAGTCGATTTGTTGAAGACGTGTACGTGGATATATTTTTCTATGTGGAAGTTTGCTTGCATTTGTCTCTATGGTTGTGTTTTCTACTGCACCAGCGGTGAGTATATGTGCGTCCGTGTGTATACGTCTGGAAGTAAATTTGCAGCGTATGTATGAGGAAGAATGTGTGTAAATGTGAAGTGGTGGTGGTCATGCGTGTAATCTCTATTGGCGTTCCCGTGTGTGTGTGTATGCGAACGAGAGTATTTATCAATGAGACAAGTTTGTAGGGTACTATTGGAGCGTGACTGTATAAATGAAAAGCATATGTGTTGAACCAAATGTGTGAGGAGTACTACCAGATCACTGTTAGGGTATATATATCCTTGCATATTTTATCAACAACGTCAATAAGGTCATCAGTTTAATCTGCATAATATATTGATAAATATTTTTGCGGAATATGAAGAATGATTAAACATCTAACATTATTTCCAACTTTCTAGTATGACACTTATTTGCGATTTAGCATCGATGTATTGACTGTCGTAAATCCATCGTTCGCCATGTTTGGTACGATTCTATGTTGCTGTGTTGCGTTTAGGATTGATAACATCCTCCATAGCATTTTCTTATATTCGTCACACTTCTCCTTCTGAACATGTTGATGCTTATGGCGTGCACTGGCACTGATGTTCCTCCACATATATAACTATAAACTAAATAGCTACAGAAGTTTAATATTTTATAAGAAATAGGCACACATTTTCAGGCTGATATATAAATCATTCGAATGGAGTCTTGCTCTGCACAGCGAATTGAATGTAAATTTGTTACTTTTTGAATACTCAATAGATGTGTTCGACATGGACAATACTTGGAAAATAGATGAGAGTTTGCTGTGCTTTCAGTTTATTTCATCATTTCTTAAACGTAAGTATATTCTCTTTTATTGATATGTGATGAAGTGCCAAAATCGAATTTTTGTTAAATTTAGGTTACTAGTTATTATCTAAAATTCGTATAATGAATCACCTTCCTACCGACACGCATGTAAGTCAAATCAATTTCCAGACATAAAATGGAAAGCAGTAGTTTGCTATATGTTGCAGTTTTCTGAAAGTTTTAATTCAAACAGTAGAATTCTCTTTATTTTCTGTCACATAGGTTCAAGCTAGCTCTGCAGTAGTGAGGTTTCAGGTTCGGATCCACTACGCAGCAACTTGCGCAAATGACTTCTTCCATATTCTAGGGAAGTCAAATTCTTTATATATATATATATATATATATATATATAAGTATGTATATGTGTGTGTTCTTGATCACACATTGCACTCCTTTCGCCCCATTTTTTGCCTCAAGTTATTCTTAATTTTAGGGAGCTGTTCTCACGGTAATGCGAATGATGATAATGATGATGATGATGATAATGTTGATGATAATGATGACCGTTATAATTTATGTTTGTAGGGTGATACGTCAGGCTTAAATGACAGTTCACTTTGCAATGGAAAAATATTCGTAATATGATATATATATATATATATTATATATATAGGTACGTAGATAGATAGAAATATAGATAGAAATATAGATAGATAGATCGAAAATTATGTATACTGTAGGCAGTAGACGTTTACTTACTGAAGTAACGACTATTGGATAATAGAAATGGAAATATTACTGATACCTACTCGCAGTCGTGATTGGAGGTGTGTATGAATATAGATAAATATATACTTTGCTACTTCGAATTGAAAACAATACACATTGCAAAGTATTCAATAAAAAAGGCAAATAAATATATTTTAAGGTGGCATTTTTTTTATATTCTAGACAATGATTTATCTATATTAGTAATTATATAAAAATAATTATATTACGATATGAATAAATAAAATATTATCATGTATCGATGAATAAATCAACGAGATTTCATAAAGCTTTATGAATACTGCTTGGTATATGGGGGGGGGGGCAAAACCGCTGCTTCAGCTTTAGATAGCAATGATATTGCATAATTGTTTCTCGATCTGTAATAAATCCCATTTGTTTAAAACAGTGTGCAATATACAACAGGAAAGTATTGTTTGCGGGAAACAATAGGCTATTTGTTTGCATGACTATCGAAATATTATTTGCAGCAGATTAAGAAAATGTCGCACGCGTACATGCACATGCATACATACATATATACATACATGCACATACACATACACGTACGATAATAATCACAATATTAATATCTATATAAATATCCGCTTCTGAATTATCTTGCTGCTGATACATATATATATATATATATATATATATATATATATATATATA
>NC_068992.1:5103545-5110874 GCF_001194135.2 Octopus bimaculoides
AAAACAAAATAGGTCTTTTAAGAGGTGAAAAATGCAACTTACATGGGAGCCGATGTGTCTACCGTCCGTCCATGATGATAGATAGATAGATAGATAGATAGACAGATAGATAGATAGATAGATAGATAGATAGATAGATAGATAGTGAGATAGATAGATAGATATGTGTCAAGAGTATTGGCCTAGGCATTGTCTTACTTAGCACCAACTGGAAAAACCATCTAAAGGTTCCGATTTATTTATTCTTTTACTTATAAGAAATGCAAAACTACCGGATACTATAATACAATTGGAAGCAGAGAATATATCCACTTTCACTGTTGGGCCTTGTTAGTTCATATTACGAGAATGTGTAAATGGTATAGATTATCCAGTAACATTATTTATTTCATAGTAACTGTATTAATAAATTATGTATATATTATAATCATATCGAGATATTCTTACTTCCAATATCTACTGAATTCCATCTTATTAGTTGATTTCCATTGATATTCTACATTAATGATGGTTATACAAGATAACTTCTCGGCCTTAGTAGTTTTGAATATTAAAAGTTACAATGTTTGATGGTTGGTGTATATCACATTATTAACATAAGAAAAGAATTTCTACAAACAAGAAAGAGCGAATGATGTAATGTCTGATTGTGCGAAATATATTCTGCATCGAGAGTACTCGGCAGTGAGAATAGAAACAATATTTATTGTTAAATTGATTTATGTGAATGGCAATGGAAATTAAAATGAAATGTATATGCATGATTAACATTTGATTTCGGTAACCACCTAGACTCTCAGCTTATCATCAGTTTCTTTACAACGATTAATGGTATATGAATCTCCTGCAAAGTCAGTAGAAGTGTCGGATATACATAATATATGAAATCTGCAATTTATTGGTAGCCCAGAATTAGATAAATTTGGATAAATATAAGCAACAGAACCATCAAAGAAACTTGTTTTTCTTATCGTTTTATATTTTCAGCAAGTAATTATAAAAGTTCATTGTTAATGCTTCATCTGACTTTTAGTTTTTCCTTCATTCAGTGATTGGAGTATGAAGGATTTGAAGGATTTACTCGGATTTAAAGAATTTGAAGGATTTACTCGCTCACGTCGACCCAATCCCAGTATTTATGCTTAATTCTGATATTAATGTTATCTTCTCTTTTGACGGACCCGCAGAAGGCGGGGAAGTAAACAAGCGAAGCTTTGTTTAAACTGGTCTCAGTTGGGGAAAACCAGCATGCACTCGCACGCATTGTTTCCACTCAACTGTTTACCAAATTCACAAGCAAACCATTAGTTGTACCGGGGTTATAGAGTTCTGCTCTGTTCCTGAGCGAGAAAACGTGGCGGATCTTCTTAAAGAAACATCTCCACCTACAGGTATAAAAAAGCAAATTATGCTGGCATGATACAAACACGAAGCCTTCTCAGAATCTCCACTGTTAAGCAGCAGGGCAGTTAAAAGTTTAGTCAGGGCATTAAACTAAACCTACAAAAGTTTACATTTATTTTCATGGACCAAACATACCTTCTTCGAATATTTGCCGTTACAATGTCTGCGTAGTTTCTCCAAATTCATTTAACTTTGTATAAAGAACGGAAAACATATCGCCGGTTCCCTTTCGTATGTAATTACAATCTTAAGCCGTGTACATAGTGTGGCTAACGAAATGTTGAAGACATTTACTTATTGAAGTTAAAGTTGGAGACGTTAACTTTCACAATTGAATAATATTACATTACACGAGAACCATTTAATTCATAATAGTCACTGTAAATTACTTTTCATATTTTTAATTAACAATTATCCTGCTACAAATATCATAAATTCAAATTATATCCTCACATCACTTGTAAGAGAGTTTATTGTTAAATATTTTAAGCCTGCTTCAACTACTATTATTATTGATTTAGGAACCCAAATTTAGTAATTCTGTGTAATGTAACTCCACTTGCCAGACATTATTTCCCACTGTTTTCCACGTAGAAAATACTGGTGCTAAACAAAAACAAAAATAATAATAATAATAAATAAACAAAAATACTACCATAAAAAATTCAGCTGTTTATAAATTACTATCGATTCAACTTTTTATTGAAATCTAATTCCAAAATTAGCATTTGTCTGAAAATGCTAAAATGATGATAGGATGGTAACGTTGATGTTGATTATCATGGCTATATCGGCAATCATGATCATGAACATAATGTCGGAGATGATGAAGAAGAGTGATTATGTGGAGGGAGAGGGTGATGATATTATTTGAGATTATCAATCTGGAAAAGAAACCTTCTGCCGCAATATGTCTAAAGATAATGTAGTGGAAAGTGATCTGTTCAAAACTCGTTGAGCCGTGTCGGCAACTTAGTCCAGCCGGTTACATGTCAGATCGAAGCTCATTTATATTACTTCATTTAGAGTAGAATTTTCCTATTTATCATCAGTGAATTTTCCAATAATGAAGATTATAGGAAGGCCTATGAAGACAAGTTAGTCATATACTTTTCGATATTTAGTTTGATCTCTACATAAACCTGACGCCAAATGAACATCCGAGAAAAGTCAATGTAATTAGCCAATATATAAACAGTAATCGCTCATTAACTACTATGATGCGTTATGGTTAGTTAGCAGGAGAGTTATTAGTAGTAGTTGTATCAGTCACGTTAATCACCTCTGATTCGTTATTGTGAAAAGAAAGACCATAAAGGAGTGAAATATCGCTGGCGCCTCGAATATGTAGTGGGCTATTCATTGGTTCCAGTTCAACATGAGAAATTACAAAATTGTACACGGCATTTTCACAATCAGTTTAAACGTGTTTAAAGTATTACATCGAAGACCTAAATGATTTATTCTAGATTTCTAAGTGGGATCATTTGTCATTGCAATCATCTAATTTTTAGAAATAAATTTTAACAGCGTTGTAATCATTATTACATGTGAAACAATGTTAAACAACATAATATTGAATTGGGTGAGGTAATTGGCAGTCTATCCTCCGGCAAATCTCAACATCACAGCCATATATATATATATATATATATGTAGTGTTATGTAGCTTATATAGTTTGTTATTTTGTGTATTTCGTTCTGAATTATTGCTTTCCTCATATTTGCCATCCCTTATTCTAATACTTCAAATTACTTTTTGCGTACGAAGCACTTTATATATAAACTGAAGATATTTCAATTTTATCAAAATGTATGGACTGAACTATTTGATTCAGTAAAATAATGAAGCGATGATTTCCTTGGCGAAAATATTTATTGAATATACGCTGGCATTTGCTTTATGCACAATGTTTTCTAAGTTTGACTAAATTACACAACTGATATAATTGAAATCTAACTAGTTCTGTGAATAATATAATACATTGCAAGAAAAATTTCCAATTATTATTAGCTTAGGTAACGAAGCAATTTTTAAATAACTGTTTGAACTTTAAAAAATTCTAGTCAGATCTATTTATCATATGTTACCCACGTACACATTTTGTAGCACAGTGGGCAATGTAGTTCAACATTCAATATATCTCAATAGACGGTTGTAACATCACGAATAAAACACACGTGATCATAGATTCTGTCTATAGAGCTGTCCATCATACAGCGAAGCAAAATTTTACAAACAACGATTCAAAATTGTGAAATTAATTATTAGCGTACTAACCATTAACCCTTCACGCAATGGAAAAAATATATTATTACAATCGATACATAAGAGTGTAAACAAAGGAAAACATTGAATGTGTAAGCAACAGATGAAAACCGTCTATGATATTCCTACAGGCAAAGAGATATTATAATAATAACATACTTGGGAAAAATATCATATATTCATATATGAAATTAGAAAAACAATAACGTTAAGAAATAAACATGATTTCATTCCTTCAACCCTCGACAACAAGTTATCATATTTCGTTCTACAGATTCGTATAGATATATGTGTGTGTGTGTGTGTGTGTGTGTATGTGTGTGTGTGCTTACATGCATTTATACATATGCACAAAGACATACACATATAATGAAACATATTCGCACAAAGACCTATATATATATATGCTTAATACGTTGTTTGATAAATGCTAGCGCGCGAAATTCTCGGCCTCCTAGTTACGCTTTTTCTTCTGCTCAATATTACTAAAACCACATACGCATATACATACACAACCATTGCGTGTATATATATATATATATATATATATATATATATATATATATATATATATATTGTGTTCTGTTTTACTTTTACGTTTTTAATATATCCTTTGTGTTCTGTTTTAATTTTACGTTTTTAATATATATACCAGAACAGATGACAACGACCCGCAGACTGTGGTCAAAGTGCATCAAAGAAATTCACTTGATCTGATTTATCAACATTTATCTCTGGCAAAATAAGATTAAAGCAATATTTCACAGTCACACACGTCTCGCGTTTCATTTGCGATTTAGTGTACTTGCGTAAGTTCTTAGCTGATTTAATAGTATTTTACTTGTTCTCTGTCAGGTAAGTTGAAGTTTATCGCTGATAGTTCACTTGTTGGAGGACTAATAGTTGAATATTTGATCGAATTTCAAATGCATTAAAAATCTATTGTTTTTTTTTCACTTTCAGCTTAATATATTTGTTGGATAGAATTCATTTGAGACTAATAATAGTCTGGAAACGTGGCTTTCACTTAAGCTGTCTATGTTTTCGTTCCTATAGTCGTGAGTGGAATGCAGTTAACGTCACGTTTCGTTAAGGATTTTCTGTTTCCTAACTAACCTGCGGAAATAGGGTTTCGAATGCTTTAATTAGAGTATAAATTAAATTTTAGAATAAATGATGGATTTATTTGTCGCTTGTATTAGCTGCTTTATTACCACTTGTCTAGGAGGTTTTAATATAATTATGTTGTCAAGGTTTTTCATGAGTGTGGGATGAAAAGAATGTATATATTGCATGTGTTATATTCAACTGCAATGCCTTGGGTCATCACGAATAATCGACTCACAAGCGGTGTGCAACCATCGTAGTAAACATGCTTTCCGATGATCGATTGATTTCGGCATTGTATATTGCTTAGATAATAACGGGACCGTTGCCAGACAGGTTGAACTGAGAAACAAATTTACCATTGTGTGAGGAGATGAAAAATGTACCTTCTTCATGCAACAGCATCTAAAGTATGTAAGATGGTGAAAATAGCGTACGAAAGCCACACGAGTTCACGTGAATGAAATAGTTACGGACATGTTTTCCACAAACATGTAAACGTGTACATAACGGCATAGGCACTCATAAATTTAAATTTCGTGCTTATGTGTTAAATATATCTGTCTATGTGTGTGTGCGCACGCGCGGGTGTGCATGCGTGCATGTGTGTGTGTATATGAATACATACACACACATGCACAAATATATATATACATATACACACACACACACACACGCTCACACACACACACACACACGCTCTCACACACACACACACACACACACACATATATATATATATATATACGTACATATTTACCAAATGATCTGTAATGTTTTTCTTCTTTCACTATCGATGCACTCCCTTACACTAATCAAGATATGTTCACGTTTACAAATCTTCACATGTACAGCATGTGTTCGTTCGCCTTATGTGGATGCTAACCATGCAGTGTTACCGTCTTTCGGGTAGTGCGATCGAATTGTTCGATCTCTGTTTCTGGCCATTTTAGAATAAGTGCGCTATAGCTGACTACAGCAAAAACTCACATGTTGATGGCAGTCAAAGGTTCCTTGCATTGGATTTTGACTACGAGAGAAATTTGAGGCAATTCAAATATGCACTAGTGATCTTGTCATTCATTTCTCTCTGCAATATAATGTTCAACTCAAGTGTCCTAAGGTACTTGTAGCCATCATCACCAGAGTCTTCAGTTTGCACTCTGTTTGCCAGTCCCACCCTACTACAATCTCTTTTTCCCCGCTTCAAAGTGAGCAACGCAGACATTCAGGTTTCGAATTCCATTCCAATATCGTTCCTGCATAATTGTAGAGTATCAACCAAGACACGAGGTCCGTTCTCCCACAGAAAACAAGAAACTCTCTGGAAGATAGCTCCTTTGATTGTTACCTCATCTAAATACTGTTTTTTTACTGTTTACAAATTTGCACACTGTTCTTGCTGTTGACGTTTTTCATTGTATGAAGCTTCAGTTTCTGTATCAAGACATGTAAATCATTCAACGATTAAACATCAGACTTCAAATTTCGCTTTAGTCACCTATGAAGAGATGCATTATCGAATATGCAACCACTGACTAATTGCAATGTTCAGATAAAACCGTCTCTTTTCGTGTCTTTCCACTACAAATTTCTCGGCACATGATTTTTCTTTTTGTATGCTTCATCATTTTGAGGAAGTTTTGTTCAATCAAAAGGTAGTCTACTAAGGTGTTCGAAGAACGTTTCAATAATTACTATATCATATACATTCTCACAATTTGAATTTGAAATAAGAACATTAAAATAACGTCTTGCTAAGGGTACGAAAACGAAATATTCCTAGAAGCCAGCAAAAGATAACGGTGATTAGATTAAGTATCCTACGCCTACCAGGTAATATCCACCAAGAAAATATTTATCTACGAATGTTCTCAAATTTCATATTTCTGATAACGACAGAGACATATAAAGTGCTTAGGGAGAATATATCACTAAATATATCAAAATAGAAGCTAAAATAAATGGAAATTGAGGAATAAAGCAACAAATTTAATCTATCTATATGTGCAAGTGAAACCCGTGACGTTACTCACTGTTCCAATATATAGTTATCTACACATGTGCGTATTGATATCAAAACAAAATAACAAGAAATGCACTTTCGTTCGCACTCATATTTATATATGTACATTGTTATAAAACATCAAAGCACTGCCTTGGTATCTGAGAAAGGAAGGTAAGTCCCCAGCAAATGCAGTCAGACCGACGATTTCAGATTTTGATACAGACCCTCTGAGCCTTCATCGGCGAATCTTAATGCCTAGCGTTAAACTCAACGAAGTTTGTCAGTCTTAAAAAAGACCGTTGAAAATATGTGTCATTTTCCAAAACGTTAAAAGTGTACATGAAAGATAAAATGTGTGGTTTATTAGCAACTTGAAACTAAAGGATAAATTAATAGAGGTCACAAGGCGCTGCCCCAGCATGGCAGCCTCCTAAGATATAAGAGTAAACAAGTAAATATATAAATGCACACACACACACGCACATGCATATGTATATATATATATATATATATATATATACATACACACACGTATATATTC
>NC_068992.1:5111526-5118431 GCF_001194135.2 Octopus bimaculoides
ACACACACACACACACACACACACACGCACATACACATACGCACGCGCGAATGCAACCGAACGCACAGCCACTGACGTATATACACGTATGTAAATATATGAATGCTGATGCCGGGATGCTAAAATGACTCACTGTTTTTCTTTAAGTAGTTGTCTACCCCGCTGCTTTCCAGAGTAACCACAGCATTAATGGTATTTAATCATATATCTTTGTCAGTGTTAACTATATTTGGCCGTCATGTGACGACACCAGATAAAACGAATTAATTTATGAGTTGTACCATATGCAAACGAAAGTATATAAAAGTTTCACAGCGTTAAATAGCTTCAAATCTGCATCTAATATATTACGTGTTGCTTTACACTTTATATTACATAATCACATTACGAGTGTCGCTTAATGCAGTCTTAAAAGATGAAGCCAACACATAGTCAGCTACTCGATGTAGGAAAAAATATGACAGAGATTCGGGTTATTTTTTTCTTCATTTGTTTACCTATTTATTTTGTATAATACCTGTAAAATAAGAAAGAAACAAGAAACAACAAGCATAAAAGTAGAGAACGCTGTGTTAATTTACAAACTGTATATTCACTCCGCAACGAGAATCGCTTTATTTGATGACATTAACAGAAGCTTTGTCGTATAATTTCGTTACTACACAGAGGTAATTACAAATACAGATTAAGTAATAACTTCAATAGAAAACATTTGACTTTACATTGTGTTTATATCATGTTTTATATACAGATAACAACAACGTTAATAGAAACATGACTTTAAAGTTTATTTACCCCCGTTAATATATTCACGTATATGAATATATTAAAACATGCTCGATGTTAATTTTTATTCATTTGCAAGTCAATTTTAAAAAGTTTATATTTGTATAAGTATGTATATAAATAAATAAATAAATATATATATATATATATGTCAAATTTTTTCGCCATGAACGGTTTGTGTTTTTAAACGGAATGTATTTTTTCAGATGTTATGTTTGTTCCTGAATGATGTGTAAAGAAATTTTGATTTAAGCCTCTTAATGAATTCTTTATACTGAAATATATATTGAAGAAGATAAATACGTTCTTTTGAATTTATACGTTTTTGCGTCGTGACTCCTTTATTATTATTAATATAACCAAAAGGATCGATTCTTGAAGAGTCTGCATACCTTCACTGTCGTTTGTTTCTGCTATTTTGGTGATGATTTTTTAAGTTAGCTTACCAATTATTTTTGTTGGTAGTTAATTTAAAATACATTTAATTTAAAATACTACAGCCCCAGACGACTTCAGAATATCCGACAACTCTTCTGGACTGTCTTCTTGAATAAGTTGCTGAATGCTGCCATAATCCTTACATTGAGTTCATTTTTTGGTGTTACAAGGTGCTTTTTTCGTCACTCGCTCAACCGCACTCAAAACCTAATAATCATAGGGGTTGCAGTCTGGGGAGTTAGATGCCCAGATGACACGGCTGCTTTGGTCACAGATATCGTCTGAAAACTACTACTAGGGTGACCTGTTTCTGTTGCATGGTGCAGATACTTGTTGCCAGACATAGGGAATTCTAACTGCCACCCTCTTGACCGAGACCGGCATTATCTCCTCCAGGCAAGTGTTGAACTGAGATCGTGTGAAAAGATGCATGGCGGCATAACGTTGCCATCAATAGTGATCACACTAAATACCAGGCTGTTGACTGGATGTTTGATTTTTCTCACTATTGGTACATTTCCTGAGATGGAACCGTCCTCAAATTGTCATCCAAATACTCTGAAATATATGTATTGGAGCTTTCAGTGCGAACGCCGAGCATTACAGGTTGTTGTTTCCAAATTTCTGCCAGTGTGAACTGCCTCATGGTTTCTATTGTTCTCAAAAACGGTGCCCAACTGCCCTACTATTCAATGTAGTCGATAAAATGAAAAGCACACATCGCCCATGCATGAAATTGAAATTATATAAAATGACGATAATTTTCGCGTCGCACCAGGTGTATATGTTTGTATGTGTGTGCGCGTGTGTGAGTATGTGTGTGCGTATGTGTTGTTCATATTTATAGAAGAAAGATGAAGATAGGTGTAGGAACAAAAAACAGGTGTATAAGTTCAACAGTCGGTAAGAATGGAAGAAAGGTTAACGAGGGAAATAAAAACCGAAAAGAGAATGAAAAAAAAAAGATTACCGAGTTACTTCTAATGTTCGTCATCTCAAATTTCACTCCATTTTGCATTGTTTAGCCTTCTATCTGTTTCAACGTTAAACGTGTAGAGATTTGTACAAATCGAATTTTTATATATAAAAGATGGAAGTGGAAACGGTACAGAAGTAAATCTGAGATATTTCAATTTAGAAAAATATGATTTTAAAATTATAATTACGAAAATATTAAATATTTCCTGTTTCAATGATAAATTTCATATTATTAAATATATATAAAACTTCATAAAAATCTGAATCAAAAATATTTTATCTCCTGTGTGGTGGTCCACATATGTCTGGAGGTTTTTCGGTGAGGCCTCTTTAAATACGCTTTCGCATAGAGTTCAAGGTGTCTAAAAAAATCTCCCTTGCGAGGGAGTGCCTTCAAGCTATTATTCAAAGGGTTTTATCTTCAGCTTAGCGCATGCGTGCGAGTGTGCCCGCGCGAGCGTATGAAAACTCCAATTAAAAAAAAAAAAAACAGACATGAAGATAAACTGTTTTTACTTCAAAATTTTATATTCCTTTAAGAAAATTTGATGAATTTCATTACGGAAACTTGTATCATCCTATGTTTCTGTTTTAGAATTTTTTCCTCATTTTATTTAATTCTTTCTAAATTGAAATTACTAAGATTTACTTCTGTGCTGTTTAAACTTCCATCGTATAATGTGTGTGTATGTGTGTGTGTGTGTGTGTGTGTGTGTGTGTGTGTGTGTGTGTGTGTGTGTGTGTGTGTGTGTGTGTGTGTGTGTGTGTGTGTGTGTGTGTGTGTGTGTGTGTGTGTGTGTGTGTGTATGTATATATTTTTGCATACACATATGCGTTTATATAATTAGCCATGGATTTTCGCTCTTATGAACATGGGCGTTAACCTTTGTTCTGTGCATCATACATGATTTAAAGTACATTAATTAGTAAAATGTCGCTAATTGTTATTCATTTCTGAATTTCCATATGATGCGATCAAAATACAGCTAAATATCGTGTGCAGATCAGGAAGGCCATCAATCAAATGCATTATACCAATGAAGTCGTTTTATTGATACCGATATATAAACATTTATTTAAATGTTGCATAATTCAATTATGCTTAGTTAACGTTGGTAAAATGTATGCGTCTTTGTTCTCTGCGCATATTAGCAATGGATGTACGTATTAATTTCATACTTACCATAAATATATATTCATTTTCATTTTTAATACAGGGGATAAGGAGACACTAATTGCTTGTTATATTTTCAACCACGCACGATCTTATATAGAACATCGTATAACGGGATGCTTTTTGGTATACTTATTGAGGATAGATATATATTATGATATCAGAAAACTAATGAAAATTTATGAATTTTACAGTAGCTACATAAAGTCTGCTATCGTATTTATATTTAACTGGATATCGTGCATTGGATTACAAGTGGAATAACATGTAAACAATGAAGATTTTCTAAAATGTTACATATTAAGTTTTGTAATGATATCATTAAAAATGTTCACAGGAGCATAGCTGCTTCCTATTTGTAATATGCGCGTTCTACGACCGACTAGTTTGTGTGTATGTATATATAAATGCATATAAGTCTGTATCTATGTATATACACACATATATATATATATATATATATATATATATATATATGTATGTATGTATGTATGTGTGTGTATTTATTCATATAGAGAGACATGAAATGCACGAGAAAGGAGAGGGAGAGAAAGGGGAATGGTGAATTATATTTAAAAATTCAACGAATGATGCATCCTTAGATTTTACTGTAAAAACTTACTTGTTGTCGATATAAATTTTCAATGACTGAACAATGATTTATTGTGAAAGAGTGTATAGCGTTGGGATTCACTTTTGTTTCTGTATCTAAGAATATATTACGCAATGTTTTGCATATACGTCGTACCATGCAACGTATGGGAATGTGTTTCTCATGCAAGATTTTTGGGGGAAATCAGTCATCTGTCCGATAATGGTTCAATGACAAGCGACAAGCAAGACTATTGCGTATTCTTAGTCACTAGGTGTCTTAAAAGTTTTGGGCAATTGGCGGTTTTAGAAAAAAGTTTCTGTGAATATTTATGTTCAAAATAGCATTTTAATCTCCATCTCAAAGATGATAATCTGAGATATAGTTACATCCTCACGTTTATATATATAACGCTATCTATGGTATCTGTTAAATAGCAATGTAATTGTTCATAAATATATAACCCTTAAATTTCTTTGTACTAAGGTGCCTCTATTGTCAGTAAGTCATAAATAAACATTGATGGGTACAAGTTTGAACGTATATTCTATGAATAATATTTTAGCAGGTTTTAGCCATAATGCTTTAAATTCGTTAAATTGGGTTTCATCTATTTTATCATATATCGCCACTTTCGGTGTATTTTTTATCAATTTCCTCCAATCTAATTGTTATTTATTCTATCATTTCTATACGGTGCAGTAAAGAACATTAGAAATGATTATGTTCTTGGTCTCTGCCTCTGATATTACGTTTGAAGTGACATTTCTCCAAAATAAGTCATATTCTTCTATAACACATATCAAACGTTACATCACAACTACTTTATGCGTTTATTTCATTTCAGTGTGTGTGCATATTGATAGTCTTGTCCTTTAATAAAACGAATGAAAGATACATATCACTTTTATAATAATTTAACAAGTAGCACGGAACTGATAACACATACATGAGTTTCCAATTTACAAATATTTCACGAACAGAGAATACTCGCAAAATAGAAAAGAATGAGTAAGCAAATGAAACACTTTGTAGTTACAAATTTGAAATAATTACTCTCCTCCACATTGGTATTAAAATGCTGGAAAGATATTATCACAAAATCAATCACATTTCTCAAGCAGTTACGTAATATGCTAAATTCGTTTTAAAGGTTAACGGAGACTTGTCTGCAACTGTGTGCGTGCATACGTGTTTGTTTGTATGTATGCACAACCTGCAATCACATAACCATAGAAATTTGATTATATGAGCCAATACATCATGCGTATTTTCGAGTAATAAATGGTTAAACGAACAATTCTTTAAAGCTCCTATCGAGATGTGATTCCATCCAAAGTTCCGTGAGAAGGAAGAATACCTGAGCCAAAGACAGTTGATTTCGGAAGAAACAATGACATCAAATATTTTCTATCATTTTCTGTTTTATCTTTTCATGTTTTAGAAATTTCAGACATTCTAGTGTTTAAAAACAATGTAGGAAATTTTTGATGTGCTTGTAAATTTGTAGGTCATTTATATTTTGGCTGCTTCAGATATGACGCAAAATTCTAAATAATAGAAACTGGCTGCTGATTCTAGGTGCAGTAAATATCGGAGGTGTGTGAAGAACATGACGGAAATAAATACAACTTACACAGATGTTTTGTCTCTTGACGTTATACGAAATGAATGCGGCAGGTGACAGTACGTGTGCTGTATTGTGCATTCCCAAGGTAATTAATCTCTGCAGCTAAAAATCCTTCTATCTGCCCTTTTGGCATCTGCTAAAAATGCACTTCTTTATTATGAAGTTAGAGACAAAATACTCACTACATGACAAGAATCTGCATTTGTTAATATGCATTTGTAAATAAAGACAAATATTGAATCACAGCTATTGTGAATTTATGTGAGTAATGCCTACGTATGCATCCATATGTGTATTTATAAGTAAACATAGGCTGATATGTGTGCCCAAGTAAACAAAAGCATTAAATTGAATACATATTCCATGTTCGAAAGATTTTACTTAAAAAAATTCTTGCTATATGATTCCTTCGCGAATATTCTATTTCAATGGTGCACGAACTGAAGGAACATTTTTGCAATGGAAAAGTATATAGCCGACTGAGTAAATTTGCAATAGTTTTTCTGTTCACTCACATTCATCAAAGTATAACTATTATAAATAATTTCCCCTATGTGCTCATGCAGGATTTTGGCATGATGAAAAATATAAACTTAAAATTTCTGAAATACTTTACTCTGTATGTTTTATATGTATATATATTATATATATATATATATAGTAACAAATAGAAGTAGTAACTTGTAATAAAATAATTAGCTTTAATAAATGCTAATATTTTCTGAATCTAAATATTTTATTTGAAATTTTATTCTTAGCTGCAATATTCTCAGTAATATGTTCCTTGTCTTGTACTTTACCAGATCTAATAACTTGTCCTGAACGTTTCCAAGTGTAATAACGTAATCGCTATCTATTAATTACGATTAAGTTAAGCACTGTAATATTTCACCAGCGACTGAGTAATTCTTTAAAAAATTGATTCTTTTAAAAAACCTGTCTACTCCAAGAACAATATATATTATTGTTTGACAATAATATTTCTTTATAGGTGTGAACGAGATTAAAGAAAATATATAGATATTATTTTGCTGTGTATTACGTGCCTTCATATTTTATACAACGGGAATCCTGAATTCTTAAATTTTGCAAATAATTGTAAGCTCCGAAAACACTATTGAGTACTTTAGCTGCTGCTTGCTTACGGCCGTCTTGGAAGTACAAGTAAATTAATAAGCATATACAGAAACAAACATGTTAAAAATAAACTTTTCAATAACATACACTGATAGGCAAAGATATATATATATATATGTATATATATAAACACACACACACACATAAATACACACACACACACACACACA
>NC_068992.1:5119904-5121158 GCF_001194135.2 Octopus bimaculoides
TATGTATATATAATCATACATGAACCATGATGAATTTTCATTTTCTTACGTCTTATGAGTTGCGTTAAGTTAAATAAAACTAAATTATCGATTTTATGGATCTAACTCGAGCGAATTATACGTATGTAGAAGATTAGATAATTTTTCAATATATATTCCTTATGCATAAACTAATAGTCAAAATTTGAATATGCATAAATTGTGTTGGCTGTTTATTTCCATGAGTTATGAATTTGATTTTGTATTTACCATTCGAATTTTGACAGACGTTGACGCGGTGTATTGTGTACTTTTTAAACAAATTCAAATAATACTTAATAATACTTGTATATGGCACAGTTACATTCACATGTCACCGGAAAAATGTGTTTGTGTTTCTTTTCATTTCATCGTTGCTATGACATTCTTTATGTCAAAATATTAATTCACAATATGCTGTAAATCTAGAGTGCTGGAAGAAATTGTAAACACATATCATAAAGAAAAGAATGGAAAGAGAATGAACGATAGCACAGCCAGGAAAATAATAGGTGCAGAGGCAGATATATAGAATTCGAGTATTACGTGAAGAAAACATTAAATGCAATATATTTTCACGTGTAATAGCATCAACGTATAAAAGCAAAGTATAGCTTTAACTGAAGCGTACGCTAGTGGTATATTTGTAATTGGGAATTTGCTATGTATCATGGGGCGAAGTGGTAGGAGAAAGCAGATAATATGCATCAAATGAGGCATAACCTTTTAAATATGTTATGTTTACACGTGAGAATGTTGGTTTTTATCACCTTGAAATGAAAAGTGATATTATTAGTTTTCATCAATAGCCGTCTCTACCAGGATTTCCTATCTATAATAGGTAATAATAGAAACGTAACGTTGATTAAGCAGAATATAATTTCCAAATGGTGTTCAATACAGAAAGATGCAGAGGGTATATCCAATAGTGTAAGTGAAAAAACAATTAAGAGCCTGCCTTAATCTCATTGATTATACAGATAAAATTTATATTTTAGAATTTACTTGTATATATCAATGAACTGCAGTCATATTGGAGTACAGACATGAAGTGTTTTAGTGGAATCCCTCAATACTAGCCTTACAATTTGCAAACTTCATCGATAGGTCTCTTTTGAGGAAATGCTAACTTCATTAAAAAAGGCAGGAGCGGACGTTGACTGATATTTGGGAGCAAACACAAACACAAATAAATGCATACACATGTATATATATATACATACATATATATATATA
>NC_068992.1:5121197-5143879 GCF_001194135.2 Octopus bimaculoides
TGTGTGTGTGTGTGTGTGTGTGTGTGTGTGTGTGTGTGTGTGTGTGTATTTGTGAGGCATGTCAACCAATGGCTGGGGTCTTTTCACTCATGACCGCAGATCGTGGTTTACATTTCTTGAGCTGACAGTGCATTGCGTTCTTGGGCAAAACATTTCCTTTAAGGAAATTGACCTCGGTGGAATAGGAACCGAGAATGTAAAGACGGACGAAATGCTTCTAGGTTCTTTGCCCGAGGACCTAACGATCCCGTCAGTTACCGCCTTCAGATCTTTAACAATACATTGTGTCTGTATTAACGCAGTAACAGAGCAACCATCCTTCATCTATAAAATGCGGTTTATGCATTATCTTAATGAGTCGATTTTTCGCTGCATTAGAAGAATAATGCTGATGTGCTATTTTTACACATATTATTTAATAATATTTTGCCGATGCCGTTCTCATAAAATATCGATGAAACAATTCTAGAATCATATACTAAAACAGATTGCTAACACCTTCCTCCTTGTTAATATTTATATAAACTCTAGGAAAGAATCCTCTTTCGTTTCATACTTGTATCTGGTAGCCTTTATCCCTGGACGAACTTAATGATGCAATCTCCAAGGTTAAAGCCCGAATGGTAATGATGTATATGTATATATGTAAAGATTCCATGTCGTATTACATATATGAATTTCCCATAGAATGTCACGCTAACCGACACATTCAAACAAAACATTTAAACGGCAATCTGATTCTGGCACATAACTGATATGTCTAATTTCTATCAATCACGTTAATTCAATTGACATACACATACATATACACCTTCGTATACATACAGAAAGAAATGAGAAATCAGCGATATTACTTCTAAGAGAGATGCTTACATGCACACACATTCGCATATATAAATGTGTTTGTATGTTCGTACACGTATTATTAGTAATATATACACATTTATGCGGGTGCATATAGATACATGTGTGAGCATGTCTATGTTAAAGTATTCAAACCTAACACGTAGTCTAATGCACATTCAGCTGTCGCCAGGTAATATTCTTTTGATCTCAATATTATCGCTATCAGTATCATCCATATTCATGTAATTCCAGAAGTAAATTTGTCTTTTACTTTGGAACTGAATCTCTATAACTGGCCAGCAAACACTCCTGAGTACATTTTTATTCCTTTTCTTACTTCCTTTCTTTCCTACCATCTATTATTTTCTTTCTTTCTATATCATATTTGTAATATATTCGATGCTGACAACTCCTCTTATCAGGGAAATGCACAAGCCATTTATTTGCTACGACAAATTGTATTTTTCTTTTACTTTGACACCAACAAACATGCTGAGTTTTGTTTTCTCTTCTCCCTCATAAAATCACAGGTTTATATATGCTTGTGATCCCTGAATGGAATATTTAATATTGTCACAATTTACTTCGTTACTACAGTGATGTGATTCCATATCTAAAATGTAATTTCAAGTGAATTCGCAAACCATGACGAGAAATGTAAAGGAGAATAATATATTGGATCGTATTAAAATGTATATTCTTTCCTGACGTACATAGTTACACATGAGTATCTCTTTGTTTAGCACCAGGGTGCAGTTGGTTCAATATTCACATTTGGAATACTGTAGCATTGTTTTCTTTCAAAAATGTTCTTGGTTTGGTTTCATGTTTCACTTGGTGGCAACTACGGAAAGTGACTTCAAACGCAGTCCACGCCACCGACAGACAATTATGAGTGTGTTACGCAGAACCTGTGACGAGATTTTACAGTTACAGTACGATAAAGTGATGGTTTGTTGTCAACTTAATGCAGCAGTCGCAGAACAGGGGAGAATGTTAATGCTCACAGTTTCTACTTGGCTTCGGCGGGCTACGGCGAGCTTTTTTCAGTTTCTATCAACCAAATCCACTCACAAGGTTTTGTTCGGCTCGAAGCTATAGTAGAAGACCTACGTGCAAGTTGCTACGCAGCGGCACTGAATCCGGAATCATGGGGTTAGGAAGTAAGCTTCCTATACGTGTGCCTGTGTTTGTGTATGAATGTATGTGTATTTATATATTTATATATGGATAAGATTATCGAAGTTTACAATTAAATATTCTGTTCTTTCCTTTTAGACAGTACGATAGAAATTGTTATTATTAATGTTTTCAACCTAAATTTGTGATATGAAGCCTATTTTTCTAAATTTAATACAACTCTCGCACAACCTTTACATTCATTATCGAAGGCAATAACATTAGTATACATGCTTTACATTAAATGCACCGCTATCATCGTCTTCAAAGTCAGCATCATCATCACCACCACCACTACCACCACCACCATCATCATCATCATCATCATCATCATCATCATCATCATCATCATCATCATCATCATCATCATCATAATCTTCTTCGTCTTCTTCCTATTCATCATCACCATCACCACTACCACCGCCACCGGTATCAGCACTAACTCCAGCCCTACCATCATCACTACCAAAACCATGACCGCACCACCACCACCAACAACAACAACACTGCTGCCATTATCATCAAAATTAGTTACCATGTTGATGTTTACCGAAAAACTTTATCACAGTAGTTAAATTCATGTACATTACCACAGATAATTCCACTCTCCCAATCGCTACCACTTCTCATACAATAATCGCGATCAAGTGTCACAACGAGGACATGTTTCTTATTACATCAATTACCATTACCGCCAAACTAACCCCGTAATTTCCAGCAGTCATCTTCATTCTGTGTAGCTTTTGCGTTTCGCATATTTTTTTTTATGTATATATATTTATTTCTCAATGATATTGTCCAAATGATTGCAAACAAATAAAGTTAGGCTTACTCTTCAATTCGTATTCATTTGACGTAGATCGTTAATGTGGTTAAACTCTTGGTAGTCGGTATATTGAGAATAAAATTCTTTCTTGAATTAACCTTCGTTGTTCACATCAATCTTTACACCATATTATGACTGGAGGCCGTTTATCAGTTATGTTCACAGCCACCACTACCAACACTTCACTTTATGTTTGAGATAATAAAGAATTACCGACTAAATCAAATCAAAAGATAATATCTCAGCTTGTTTCGTGTAAGAATACAGATCACTGCTTGAAGTAAATCGAATAGCTATGTATGTGTACACACACACATAGTTATAGAGAAATATGAATAGACTCTCTCGTATAAAAACATATACGAGTGTGTGTGTGTTTGAATACAAGCAGACGCAATATGATTTAAGAACACACTCTTACGAAGCAAATTACACACATTTAATATTTAACCAGCTCTAAACATATTAGAAAATAAAAGAAAAATTCTTTTTAATATGCTGAAGAGAATGGCAGGGTAAGCATGATGCAACTTTAAATCCGGCAAGTAATTGCTTCTTAATGCAATTAAAAACTGAATTTATGAGGTTATTTTCTCCATGTGACGAGTGAAAATTAAATCAAATAAAAGTTATAAAAATAATATTCCATGTCTTACTACAGATAATAACTACTTTGATACGGAGAAATAGATTTTAATTAAGATAAATTCTCGGATGAAATTAGTAATTTCGTTAACATCGATTTAATTATTTTCTTATTCAGCTTGATGTTTATGAAAAGGTCTTTGAAAGGCATTTTGTTGCTGAATATCACGTGAAAATGCTTGCTTTTTCTTATAAAAAATTCAGTTAATATCATAAACTTAGGAGGCTTGGGTAAAATGTTTCTTACGATATAAAATCATTTTGAAGATTTATGTAAGACTTTATCTATAAGGCTTCTATATTATATTTCAAATTAATCGAACGATTAACTATAATTAACTTTCAAAAGAGAATATTTTATAAATCGTTTTGAATTCTGTAGTTTAATTCCACGGAAGGGCGCCTTGCTGGTAGTTCCTTTTGCAATTTCATTACACCACATCACTACATGTGGCATTCCACTTTACATGATAGTGCTAACACGAAATACCTAGCAGACACATGTTACAATGTTCGGAATAATGATATATATTTAGTGAAAATGAACGAAAATTCATATTTATTGTGAGGCACTAGGTGTGGCCAATTGAAGAATTGGTCAGTGACGTGATTACATAAAAAATAAAGATAACTCTGAGATATGAGTTTTTCTGTGTTGCAGAAAATATCGAATTAACTCAGGTGAGGAAACATATTCCAAAATTTTGTCTTTCTAGCAGAGATATCTTAGCTAAAAACAATCAAACTACCATAAAAGGCCCCAATCTTCTTAATCAGATATGGTATTTCTACATAAAATGTTGTAGCTGCATAATTTCTAGTAACTGCAATTATTTAAGAGTTTTTTTTAATATTATATAAAATACATTACAAATGTGAACGGTATATTTTGTCTGAGATATATTTTTATCGAACGTGCACCAGATTGTATCACACCAAATCGTGTAGAATATATACGTTTACGAAATGTAGCAGTCTATTTCTAAAGAATGGAAGTTTACTGAATACCATGCTTATTACATGAATTTAGCCAAGCAATGTATCCACACTAATAAACAAACATTTTCTTAAACATATGGATAAAATTACGTAAGTTAATTCTTATTTATGCATGCTAATAAAATAAATACGCAACCACTACGGTAGTCTGGAATAATATTATTACATTATTGAAACTAAAATGTGTTAAAAAGAGTTTAATTATTTTATACAATTTACATAATGCATTAATATTTTAAATTATTTTCTATTCGATTCAATTAAGTAATTTCATCGATATATCATTTTCCTCACATGTTGCTTTGGTATAAGTTATTGTTTGGATATTTAAAAATATGTCCTCTCTTAGTTAAAAGTATATACATAAATGTCATGCAAATTGTGAACACGCGACTAGCATTATAAATGCATAGATTTACAGGCATATACATATATAACTACATATGTCATGATCTAATTGGTTTATATCATTCCTGATATTGTATATTTTAGATAGCTGCATTATCATCACATGTTACTAATAATGTAATCTGTGAATTAAAATATTCGTGGTAGAATGAAAACAATTAGCTATAACATTAATGTTATTCTCTAAGTAATCCTACTCCTAGATATGATAAACAATCATAGATACCATATATTAAATATTACAATATATAACCAAAAGCCAATGTATTTCAATTTGCGAATGACATTCCATTAAGTCAAATCATAAAATGATTTTCAATAAACGCTATAAATTATTTTGCTACGAATTTTGGATAATTACAAATTTCACTTTATCAGTCACAAGCGATTTATTTTCAGATGAAGAAAAAATACTATTTCAAAATTTACGCTGAAAAGAGTTATGGTAGAGATAGCCGAATGATATGAATGACAGGAAGAGTACAAACTACAAACGAAAAGAATGTTTGAAAGAATAAGACTTGCACCCGCGTTTTGAATGTATCAAGCTTGTATTTTTTGCTTACTGTTTCAAAATATTAAGACAATTTATCATGCAAGGGCCAAAAAGTGATTGGAAAAGGAAAAAATAGTTCATCTATAAAGGGGTTAGTGCTTACATATATCAGGTCATCTCAAATGTTCTGTCCGATTTTACCTTTTTTTAAAATTTAATGAAACTTAATAGTATTTTAGAATACCTAATGGAATTAGAAATTATATTTGCATTTGTGCACATTTAAACTAATTAAATATTATTTTACAGAACAATAGAATAAAAATTTCTCTGATTAAAACCCTTTCTAACATAGAAGTATCCAAAGAGCATTTGAGCCACATAATGCTTTATAAGTACAAAAAAAGGAAACTCTACAGCCGAAGCGACTCGAAACATACACTCATTTTATAGGAAAGAATGGTTGAATGAAAGAACTTGCAGAACATAGTCAGCACGCCGGGGAAACGCTTAACGGTATTTGGTCTCTCTTTACGTTCTGAGTTCAAATTCCACCGAGGTCGAAGTCGCTTTTCATCCTTTAGGGTTGATAAATTAAATGCCAGTTGTGTAATGGGGTCGATCATGTCGACTGTCCCACGTCTCAAAAATGTCGGGTCTTTTGCCTAGAGTAGAAATGAATATTTCAGAAATGTATTCGGCATAAGATTATGTGAAACATACGTTTAACACATTATTTTTACGGTTCTGTACAATTACTGAATAGAAATTTCTACCGAAATACATTACTCAACTATTATATACTTAAAACTAAAATCAAAATCTTCTTAACTCGTACGAAAGTTAAATCCGTTTCTATAAATGCATTTTATTTGATATATAATTAGTAAAGAAATATATATTGCAATGTTATTTGACATATGACCGTGTGTATCATGAATGCCTTCAAGTGACTTACATGCTCTCGTATCCTTATGCATCTTACATTGGGTTCGAGTAGCAAGGAAATAAAATTGAATAGTGGATTGAAACCAGCAAAATAGACAGAGGTGAACATCACAAGCATTAAACGATACTTGAATGTGATAATTCTTCGGTTTATTCGTGTATACACATTCAGATTTTTAATCTTAATTGTACACAGAACAGACTTTAGCATTTAGTCATTTGGAGATGAAATATCAAAAAATCATCAGTAAAACCGTTGTATTTGTGAGGTACAACTCTTAAAATAACTGTATTTTCGAGGCCTATGGACATATTAAACGTCCATTTCAATATGATTTATAGTCGATCCCACAATAAAACAGTTTGTCAGAAAGAGCATAATATATGCAGATTTGATAGTAGTAATAAATGAGTACTGAATGATGTAGAAGAAAATGATAAGCAAACTTTCAGCAATTTGTCTTGTCAATGAAATTACATATATTATGTTTACTCTTATTTTTATAAAAAGACAAGCCTAATATTCATGAAAATATAACGCTTAAAATAGACGAAGCAATAAGATTTAAAGAAGAAAATAAAATAGCGGCGCCAAAAACAAATGGTGCCGGCAGGGACGACGCTCTATTCATATGCAATATACGAACAAGACTCAGAGTCAAAGACCATAGAAGCAAGATGTTTATCAAAAGATAAACCACATACTCGAACCATAATGAAATACTATAACAAATCTTAAACAATGAGATTACGCGAATGGTGCACGTCTCTGTTGGATCCATTCCATCTCAATAACAAATTTTTTAATTAATATTTTTTCTTTTACTAAACAGTTTGAAACTTCGTATACTGGTAGAATTTCTCGCGTAGAACACGGTTTACTCGGAAACTTTTTGAATAAATTTCGTTATTGAGATGTTTCGTGTTAAAGTTGTCGTATTTGGGTAATTTCACCCAACCGACGACGTGTATTCAGTTGAAAAAAGCTACTGCTGTTTGCGATAGTAATCGAAGAGGAACAACTTTCGGGTCAACTTTACTAAATGTCACCACGAGTCCACAGCTAGCTTTTTTGTTGTTGACGTAAATGTAGTTTCAAAATGCTTTATGTGATGTATGGTTATTGTAATGATTTTATTTTGTTGTAATAAACAACAAACATATTTCGTCAATATAAAATCATTATTTCGTGATGTGCAAACTGATACCACGAATTTACTCTCAGATATACTCATTATGTTATTTTTATATTATCTGAAATAGAATACCCGCATATCGCTTACTCCCCAAAAATTGAATTATATATATATATATATATATATACATTATGTATACATTATATAGGGCAATACTTTATTTATTCAGCCTGTCTGTTATATTCGTGGAAAATTTTGGTTTTGATGTTTTGTTGGAAAATAAGTATATTTGGCAATTACTTACATGTTTTCTTTAAATCGCTGAAAAGAAACCCCACAAACACGTCGGTATTCCCGACCAATATACGTCCAATAATAACATTTTGATTTCTGATTGGTATTATTTCATTATTTCTTTCAACCCTGTAAAAGCCACTCCTGTGGAAAATACTCATGTGTATTTTCTTAACGTAAATAATCATGCTATCAGTATTATCTGACATTCATGGATATCAGTGTTACCTAATACTTCTTATTCTTAATTACATTTCTACACAGCTTCCCGTGCACTCTATTGTCTCTGAGCTACATTTAATTAAGCATAAATTTGACGCGAGTTTCACATCCTATCGTTCTTCAAATATATTTATTTGTCACGTAAATTAAGATGTTTTATTCTGCGACGCCTTATCCATCTAACGTTATTCTTCGATTTACTTTTCTTTCAGCTCGTAAATATATCATGATACTTTTAATATTTATTATGCCGTTATCTTGAGTGTAATGTCACAGAATATTAAATACATTAAGATGGAATGATATCATTCACTTTAAATAATCCACTCTGACTGGATCTTTCATGGAAGCTCACAATTACCTATCCAGCTACTAAATGAATTTCTCGTTCTTTTACATAACGACTCGATATACAATGAAGCTTGTTCATTTTCTTTCTAGTATTATCTCATATCTATCTTAATTCACCTTTTCGATAAGTTTATAGACTCTACAGTCCTATCATTGGATATTCCCTCAGAGCTACACATTTCATTATTTTAGATCTTCTACACATACGCTAACATATTAACGAATATCTGACTGGTCAAGATGTAAATAAATCACCGTAACAATCTTTCTTCTCTTTTCCCACATATTATGCTAATGTATTATTGAACTTAATATTAGTAAATTTCGGTATAATATCCGTGTTTCCTGAGATCCATGAGGTTTGTTTCTCCGTTTTTCTTCTGGTGTCTGATAATTATTTTTCGAAATCGTCACAATTAGTGGGTGTCCTATTATTATGAAAAATGCACCCAACAGGAAAATTTGACCTTGTATAAATCCCAATAATAATAGAGCTATTCTGTTGCTACTCCTCAGTACGTTACCCCTGTAAACGTTTTCTAAAATATTTTAAAAAATTCTGGATTTCGATTTTAGATTTTTCTCTTGCTGTCCGTGGGCAACAGTGAGTTTAGTTTTTACTTCTTGATTATAACTTGTCGAAAATTCTGAATTTGGAAGCTTGAATTTATGTTAAAATATTAAGAAAAATATAGTCTCTAAGAACTAATTATTTAGTGGAGTTGCTGAGAGAGGAGAGCGAGGATACTTTGTGGTTAGAATGTGTTTATAAACCATCGAGGGCTGGTATCTGAAACTTGCATCAGTGAAACATATTGCCGTCACATCATGAATCAACGCGAGGTAATTTAGCAACATATATAAAAAAAAAAGTAAGACAAAACCCAACTGGCATAAACTCTGCCGATGCAATGGAAAACTAAGCGGGAACTCTCGCTCACCTGAATCATACAAATGCATAGCGTCCAGAGGCTAAAGAATTCGCTTTGTATATACATTTTTTCTTCGGTTCCAAACTAAATTATCCACAGCACAATCAGTAATTTACGGTGAGTGATAAACAATGTAAACAACGAGCATTCATGTAACGCTAGATATTCCAGATAGCTTTTCACAAGTATTTAAGCCACGAATAAATTTGCCAAAAGGTGCTTTCACAAAACCACCTAATGGAACATACGGAAAAAAAAACATTGTTTGCATTATTTACATTCGACGGATATTTGTCCTCATCTTGTTTATTGTTAACACAACGTTTCGGCTGATATACACTCCAGCCTTCTTCAGGTGTTTGGGGAAATTTTGAACCTGGGCTCTCATTCCTAAGGTATTTTTCAATGTTTATTATCGTTATCACTATTATTGTTGGTGTTCATGTCACTGCTTGGAATCGAACTCGGAATCTTGGGGTTAGTAGCCCGCGCCCTTAAACGCTACGTGGGGAATTATGGAGTTCGATTCCAAGTAGTGACCATATGGCATATTACCAGTCAATGTAAGCCACTAGTCCAGTTATATATTGTAAAATGTATTTCAATTACTCTCTTGCTTTTTCTCCTGTTTTACTCTTGACTACATATTTTCTGCGTGTGCTTGTAGATTGCTGTACACTTTCAGCCTTTGTGTTTTAAAAAATAGGAAGAATATTATCATTGTAAATATTAGTTGAAACACGAGTGTGGCCAGGCGACAGTACTTTTAACGAATGGGACACATTTTCTTGCGGCATTTCTTTCTAAAGTTTTACATTCTGATTCCGTCGAAGTCTACTCTGTTTTTCGCCATGCCGCAGTTGATAAAATAATTAACCATGAACGACTGAGTTAGTTGCAATAATTTTAACCCTTTCCCCCAGAGAATTTGTTGCTTCATGCGAGGATTTGAAATCGTTGTTAATTTTACTACAATTAGTAGAATGTCCTAGAGAATTTCAGGGGTAGAAGCCGTTGTGCTTAGTTATAGCGGTTGTGGCATCGGTTGTATTATTATTATTATTATTATTATTATTATTATTATTATTATTATTATGATTCTTGTTGTTGTTGTTATTACTTTTATTAGTTGTTATTGTTATTCTTGCTTTTGTATTAGTTTAATAGTAGTAGTATAGAAGATATTAATTGTTGCAGCAGTTGTGACAATCACAGTTGGTTTTATTCTCGTTGCTTTCCAAAAAATCCTAATTAACAAACGGTAATAGAAGCCCTATCATGCTTCGGAAAAGAAATACAATTATCTCAAAAGCAACTGACGCCAGTGTTCTATCGATATTTCTTCTTTCTTTTATTCTGTCTTTCCTTCTTTCCTTCTTCTCTTCTTTCTTTCTTCCATTTTCTTCCATTTGTTTCTTATTTATATTTTATTTTTGTCTATTTTGGAGGAAATCCGCATATCTGTTGAACGTTCCAAATATATATTATTCTGCTTTCAGATACGTGTCGAGTATTCTACAATGTAGAATGCAGAATGCACTATCGTTTGCAGTTAGGAAATATGTTCCACGTATGGTAATATTCTTTATTCTTCAGTTTACTTTTGTTATCGGTATTTTTAATTTTATTTAAGTTTACTTAAGGTCATGGTAACCATCTTGATAAATTGAACGAGACATATATTATACGACAAAAAAATACATAAATAAATAAAAGAAAAAAAATAAACCACAACTATGATTCCACGACGAAACTAACAAATGTGAGTAATTGAATATTATTGAATTTCTAAATTAATTTCAAAATTATTAACATATTCTGCCAGTATGGAATTAAAGAACTTCCTAATTCTATGTGTCATTTTACACGTGAAATATTTATTTTATTTTGCTAATTTTTTTCACTGTCTTTTTGTTTAATTGGCACATCACTTATTATTGTTTCCATTTTCTTTTACTTGGAACTTCCAATCTAAAATTATATTTGAAATGACATAATACAAAAAGACACAAAACAAAACAAAATTAAAATCAAGCGGATTTATTATTCTATGTTTATTTTATTATCTTTACTGTTTTGTTTATTTAATATACCGATTTTTCCCTTTTACAAATTTGATAGCCAGTCTTCTACACTCACTCTGTCGACAAAACAACTTCTAATTTATCTTCCTTTAGTATGCAAATTATCATCAAAGATTTGTTTTGCAAAGCAGAATATTATTGATTGTGAAATATGATATTCCGAAAGCTTGTTGATAGAATATGATTTTCTCGGCCAATAGAACAATTGATGAATTTTGCCGCCTTAACCTTAACTATATTGATACTCATTTATCAAATTCCTGTTTATTATTCAATTTTAAAATTATTTCTCAGTTTTTGTTCCTAATATGAGACTCTTGGGAACTTAAACGACCTCGAAGGTGATATTTGATGAGGTGATATAAAGAAATGGAAGATATCTATGTTTAGAGATAATTTGAAAATGAGTTGGTTATAATACTTAACATTATTTAATTCTTTGGCCGAACTATTCTAGTGTGTAATGTACATACTATTAATTATTTACAGTTTTTGTAATAGAACTGAAACCTGCTAATGCTTTACACCACCGATCCTGCGGCCGCTGTTGCTGTTGTTGTTGCTGCCGCCTGCAGTGATGATACCGATGATAATGATGGTGATGATGATGGTGATGATGATGATGATGACGACGACGACGACGACGACGACGACAACGACTTTGTCCTCCTGATATTGCTGTTCCGACTCCTGTTGTTATAGGGTGAAATGATGAAAGGCGATACCAATGAGCGTTTCTGTAGATCCTTCCGACTTCAGAAATGTGGAAATGTTTTATGGATAACCTAAAATAATGAATTGGATCAGATGTTGGTTTAGAATGCATTAACTGTAAGGCAAACACACATCGTTTATAAGCTTTAAAACATACGGTCATTCATATATATACTTGCTTTAATTCATATCACCAGAAATACACATTACCTAAAAAGAAACAAGAAACTTGAACGGAAATGGGATCGGACGCTGGGATGTAATTTACCGTCTGCATCAACAACCGTGTGCAGCTCGCGTCTAAGAATGCGGACATCCGAATAAAACCAATAACAGCTGATAAAATACGGATGAATCACATCTACAGGCATTGATGGAAAAACAGCCGTGGCTGGATGGTCTAACCTACGAGCTTTATTTTTATAAACCAGATGTTCTCAGCTTCTCAGAATATGTCTTACTCCAAAACTCTGTGCATAATATTGATAAATTTAGAGTTTGCTAAATGCAGATCTGAGGATTTTGAGTATTGTGTTCACTAAGAATTTGGTCTTTGTCGTCGATATTCTAGTAGCTGATAGATAAATATGCGCTGTCCCAAAGAAACCTATTTTCGATGAGCAGCACACTACGTGATACAATGTATAAGCAATGGGAAAGTAACCTCGTTTGGGTGAGTCCTTGTTTACTTAAATCAGTCGTATATAAATAATTGGCATCTGCCCTCCCGACGCCATGTTTCAGTCGGGTAATCAGCGGTTGATTTGCTGTAATGTGCAGAGACATCTACTTCGGTGATCTGAAAACGTAGCCATCTAACGGAACAACGGAATATTATGCGTCAAGGTTGGCTTGTCACGAAGCTATTGCTCAATTTAAACTATTCTATGAGAATTGGGACGCTGGAGATGTGTCAGCGTATGTGCACATGGTTACCGTGTGTCGGACAACAAACACATCACTGTGATCGGCACTGCTCTGGGGAAGACTCACTTTTTTTAGTCTACAGCCCGGCCCTTCGACGCAGCTGTAGTGTTGAATCAAATGTAGACCGACAGGGCACTTCGTATCTAGTATGTTCTCCTTCTCGGCCAAAAGCATGTGACGGTATGATACACATGTTGAACGCAGCTGATATGCAGATCTATCTGATACATGTTAACAGCAGCTTTGCAACCACTGTGAATTATACTTCGTATGCTGTATTTGGTATTTTAAAGTAAAGAACATCGACTGTGATATCGTTTGAACTAACTGGATTCCGAATATCATGGAAGAGATTTCTAGGTGAACCTGATTGATATGGCGGAATAGGCACACGTCCATCTTCTAGCCATGCTTCCTTGACATATGCTGGAGCGGAAGATTGTAGTTAGGTAAGACGTTAATTCAATAAATATGGTGAAAATAATTCGGACGTAGTTATTTTACACCAAATGAATGCCTGTACTGTCTTTCGATGCAGCTGTACGTTATATGACATTTATTATCGTGAGCAAATTCTTTTGGTGGCAATTGTTCATAATAGATATTAAGTGGTCATTGACTTGCGCTACGCCAATGTTCTCATTTTATTAGTATATTTGATGTACATATGTATGTCTGCATTAAGTTTCAATAGTTGTTACATTGTTATATCGTAGCTAAGACAACACATATTTTAGAATTGGCTGGTGATATCCCCTGTGGCAATTATAAAATTTTAGTATTACCACTTTTAGTATTACTGTTTTATATAATAATTCCCATTCTTAAAATCACTGAATGGATATAATTGTAGCCTATATGTTTTCTTTCATGAATTCTTATTATATTTTATCAATTTTCAGTTTTCTTGAATCTTCATATATCTTTTGTACTACCACAATGGATTTCTAAACAACATTAGTGTTATATATATAATGTTTCTCTAGAACATCTTGTTCGTTTGCTTTATAAGAATAGCTGCGTTGAAAGACATGAAAATAAAATTTCATCAGTTTTAAAATAATTTTCTTTTATCAGCAACACACTGAAATTAAGGCAGTGATTGTACTGTGTTCCATGCTGCATCGGTCATTAGGTTTATCTTGTGCTTTCCTTTCGCTTTTTCTTTTACGTTTGTAGAAAATTTCGAACTGCAATCCAATTTTCTAGATTATATATTTTTCCTTCTTTTCTTTAAAGAAATGTTTTGTTTTCTGAAGATATAATACGGTCAAAATCTTAAGGGATTTTCTTCAAACAAGAATCAATATACATACTTCAGAAGTATATATGCAACCAATAAATGTTGGAATTGTAATATTGAATGTCTGTCAATCAACGTAAGCATTGAAAGTTTTCACAAAGTAAACTTCAGTAATTATACAATGCACCGAATGCAAGTCGGTCACAACCTATAGTACACAGTGAGGATGTCAATTTAAATGTAGTATTTATTTCGTAGATTTCCGTAACACAGCGTACAGAATGTAAAATAACATGGTGTATATGTGTATCAAAGTAGCTAAAGCGGTGAGCTGGTAGAATTATTACTGCACTCGACAAAATAGTTATATTCGTTTATATAGGATCATTAAATTCTCAGTTCCAATTATGCCGAGGTCGACTTTACCATTCATTATCTAAAAGATCGATAAAATAAATTTCAGCCGTGTATTGTGTCGATGTACTCAACTTTGTCTTTCTTTAAACATGCTAGGGGTATATATATATTTATATATACATACACAGACGCACACACATACGCGCGCGCACATACGCGCACGCACATTCATATTTATATACATATACATACATACACACATACATACATACATACATACAAGTTGGGATAAGTTACGAAATAAAACGTTTTGCAATATATTCTTTTCTAGACTAGACATAAGGCCCAACATTTTGGGGGAAGGGGCAAGTCGATTAGAACGTTCCTAGTATGCAACTGGTACATAATTTATCGTCCCCGAATGGATGAAAGGCAAAAATTGCCTTGGTGGAATTTGAACACAGAACATAAAGACAGACGAAATACTGCTAAGCATTTCGCCTCGCCTGCTAACGTTTCTGCCAGCTCACCGTCTTGTGACAGTATTAATTAGTTATTGTTGCCCACAGAGGGCTAAACATAGAGGGGACAAAAAAGACAGACAAAGGAATTAAGACGATTACGTCGACCTCAGTGCGTAACTGGTACTTATTTAATCGACCCCGAAAATATGAAAGGCAAAGTCGACCTCGGTGGAATTTGAACGCAGAACGTAAACACAGACGAAATACTGCTAAGCATTTCACCTGACCTGCTAACATTTCTGCCAGGTCGCCGCCTTAGTGGGTAAAATTTGACAAGTGGGAGAGGATGTGATTGAGAGTGAGTTTGAGAGAGAAGAGAAAAACGTACATTGATGTTACAAAGAATCAGTGAAATTAATCGAAGTACATGCAATTTAATGTTTGAATACAAATGACATAGAATGATGTTTCTATATTATACTCTTAAATTTTCCTACACGTACCTAGATAAAAACGAAAGCTATAAATGTCTTCATCTTAATATCTATTTAAACGCAGAGCATTATTAATATACGTAAATGAATATATTGCAAATGAGTTTGTAAAATATTGCAAATTGTTAGGCTGTAAAATTATTAATTAGTGATTCTCTAAAGCTAATAAGCTTTAAGTTACAACGAAAATCAAACGTATACTAATACTAAATGCATTTAAGAGAAATATTTAAACGCAGTTCATTTGATGAAATTATCGCACACAATTTATAGATATATGTTCAAAGTCCTTTCCTTACCACACAGAAAATAACATATTAATTGTATATAATATTGGCTTCCTGGTCGTCATCATATCAATATAATAGATGTTCAAAGAATTTCCATTATAAACTACAGATGAGAGAATTATGTGTTTGATATGCAATGAACTCTATCAAAATTTATAACAATTTCCTGGCTTTAAATTACTCTCTTGGGTTGTCCAGATATTACATATATTGGTGCAATTCATTTTACACTTCAAATATTTATAATTAGTCTGTGTGCGTAACTAAAATTTATTATTAATTTTAACTTAATAAAAAAGATAATGCATCTACTAGTCGAATTGATGCGCATTGGGAAAATATCCTGCTGCTAAAATCTTATTTTATGTTCATGTGTTATGTTAAAATTTACAGAAATTGCCTTAATCAAGAATGGAAATAATTAAGTGGCAATAATTCTTAAAAGAGACGCTATTAATTAAAAGATCATATATTCATTTTATATACATGCGATAGAAATAAATATCCCAGCTTAATAAACGAAAATAGTTTCTCAGTCATGTTAAAATTAGGGAAAATAATTTGTGTTTTCCATCGCCAACGTTTAAAATTGCACATAGACCAAAATCTCACAATCTATGCAATGCAAATACCTTTCGAATCATATTTTACACAAAGATTTAGTGCTGAGAACATAGAGAACACAGATAACTACATACCAACAAAAGTGGTATACGTATATATCATAACAAACGTTGGAAAATTTGATATATTTCTTATTTCCGTATTATATTACAGGATAAGGGTTAAAATGTATATGTATGTGTAAACCATATGGGTTCTCCTGTCCCTAATTCATGCGATAAAGTTGAAAAAAAAATACAAGAGTATGCCGGATGTTAGCGCAACTTATATATATATATATATATATATATATATAATTAGATGTGTATAAATATATCCAAGCATATATACAAATATGCACAAACGTACATGCAATTACATTTATAAATCTTTCAGAGAAAGTTATGCAGTAACAGCACAATAAAGTGATAGCTTGTTACCAACTTAATGTGACAGTCCCAGGAAATAGAAGAGTTTTACTGTTATTTAGCCTCAAGAAACACCGTTTCTAATTGGCTTTTCAAAATTCCACAGCATTGTTTCCACTGAATGTTTGCCACTAATTAATGAATATGATGAGAATAAAGGACATAAATTTCCCTTAATAAAAAAGAAAATAGAACAAATCATTTCGAAAATCTGTCCGTGGTTTTTATTTGCTAAAAATATTTCTATGTAATATTGTGCTTTCTTTGTCTTTAAGTAAACAACCGAATTTAGCCCTGGACACCAGAAACATGCATAAACACACACACGTACACATTCTCAAAGTTGTTTTTCTTCAGTACTTTGGACGACAACGTACAGCAAGTAAAATACTTGAAAGATTTGCTACAAAACAGCAGAGATAGAACTTTAACATGGCTTCATTTTCTGAAGTAACAATCATCGTCGGTGGACAATATTCAACAAGACAATATTCAACAAGACATCTCTGTTTCGTATTTCTTATGAGTTGTATAATGTGAGGTTGCTTTCGAAATGCTTCTATATTCTGAAATGAACGACAAGTATATTACTATGACAATCGATGTCTGCGTCTACCAATCATTTCTATGCAACAAAAATTTTATTCAGAAATTGACTCTTTCCTTCAGAGATGTGATGAGAAAACACGATTAACTTATTGCTGATATATTTACAAAGTGTGATTGTGAAGTAATTTCACATACCACGGCCGACAGATTATTGTGCAGACTAGTGGAAACACAAGCTTCATCACCCTTGTTAATTTAACCATGAATATCCGTCTTGTATTCTTCTTCAAGAAACTGAGACATATTGGTATGCAAGTATTCGTAACGTAGAAGAAGGTCAAACGATCGATTCCTGTATTATGCATATCACAGAGCAAGCAAAATTAATTATCTTCATAAAGCAATAGAACGCGAACTTCAAACGATGTATTTTATGTTTATTTCAAGCGTCAATCACTGTTTAAACCTGCAGTTCATTGATATATTTCAAGTGCTTCCATTAGTGCTACAACAAAATTAATACGGTTTCGTTTAAAAATTTCAGATAAGTCGAAATACCAGCAGTGTGACATATTCTGAGTTTGCTATTGTTAATGGCCCTGCATTGTTGTACATTTGGAGTTCCATTTGGTGGAACAGAAATGAAACTAATTCATAGCACAAACAAGCCAACAGCGAATGAATTGTCTCTATTCGATCAACCTAAATTCAATGTTTTAATTGTATGAAGATAATCTATTTTTCAAAAATCTTGTCTTCCACGGACGCCAGGATTTTATAGTTGACGAAAAGAGAGTATGATTCTAGATAAGGCACTCAACTCACGTTAATCTAACAGCAGAACTCGTGAAATGTGACGTCATGTCAGAACTGGCCTTTGAGTAATAAATAAATACCTATGTTTGTGACTTTATAAGTTGGTGTACATAAATTTATTTGAATGTTGGTATTTATTTCTATATCAATGTTACAAAACAATCATTAAATCAATACAAAAATAAATAATTGATTAATGTATTACAAATATTAATATTGCCAAGTAATTTATGATCAATTAAAACTCTCATTTCCATAAGGTGATAAAAAATGATAGCTATAATAATCAGTTACTATTGTGTGTCTATTCGTATAAATTTAATTCAGGATAAATATCAGGAAATTATCATAATACACCTTAGTGTGCGAAACCATTCGAAATCGGTTAGTTATATAATTATAAATTAATATTGTAAAGCGTTAATAGGTTGAGAGTTATTCAGGAAAATTAAATCTGCTGCAGTAGTAAAACCACATACCGGCCATCTTTAAAGGAACACCGTATTATGAAATATACTTGTACGTACGATACTCATATATTCAAACACTTTTCTGCAGCACACAAGTGATTAAATATCAATTGCGTATAACATTGTGGCTTCGGACAACCGTATGTTAATTTGATAAATATTTCAACTGTTTTCATTATAGACGGAAATGAAAGAATTACGTATTTCATAAGAAATGGCCTCTCTTAAATGTAGAACGAGTTGTAGTATTCAAATTAGTCCCTCGTTCCGTTAAGTGACCAGTAATTTCTAATGAACTGAATTTACAATTTCTTAAAAATCTATGAGTACGGTGACCTACGCAGAGAATAAATAATAATTTTCACTGAATCACATCATTAATTGCCTTAGTTTGTATATTAAAATCGTAAACAAGATCTATCCCAGCACGAGGTGTGTGTTGATAGTTCCAATGAAATATTTTTTAACCAATGACAGTCATTTGTTTAAAACATTAAAAATTAACATATTAAATATTTTCCATCTGGAGACAAATATTTTGCACCTTAACATAGATATCAAACCTGAGATAAATTTAGCACTCCACTGCATAATATATATAGCACATAAGATGAACTCATTGATCAACAAATGGAACCTATACAACAGTGATTACTTTTGCTTTAAGACACATAGCGTGTGCATGGTGTTTGTCGTAGAGGTAAAGAGCAATGTTATAAAACCGACATATGATGCATTTTTGTACATAGAATTACTATTGAAGCTTACCCCGTTTTTAATATCAATGTGGATTAAACCGGAGTATTCGCAGAATTTAGGGAAACAAACACAAATTATTTTGGATTTTTGTGCTAGAGAAACTTTCGTTCTACTCCTGAGATCAGATTTGATAGTAATTCAAAGAGGCGATAAAAAGACCTACCATTCAAGTAACAAATTAAACTTAATTAGCTGTACGTTCCATGAAAATGTGTATCGTTGTTCTCTTTACAATTTTAGAAATCAATAGCAGTCTCGATTATCAAAGATGACTTAGCAGAAAACCTTGTTTATTTATTGCCCACAGGGGGCTAAACACAGAAGGGACAAACAAGACAGGCTAAGGAATTAAGTCGATTGCATCGATCCAGTGCGTAACTGGTACTTATTTAATCGACTCCGAAAGAATGAAAAACAAAGTCGACCTCGGCGGAATTTGAAATCAGAACGAAATACCGGCAGACAAAAGACCGCTAAGCGTTTCTTCCGGGGTGCTAAAGATTCTGCCAGCTCGTCGCTCTTTCAAAATATTGTTAGGGAAACGACTAATTCCTTTCACCGATAGAGGGTTAAATAAATTTTACACAATGATATCCGTATTATCAGCATACTCTTTTCTCTAAATGTATTCAGGTCTGGCGCCTACATTTGAAATTAAAGAAGGGTTGCATTGAAAAAACGGCATGTACGATTTATTTATATTTCATTGCATGCCAAATATATCCTCTAACATTCATACATTGTAGGATTCAGTAAAGAACTGCCATAAATTTAGTTGGAGATATTGCTTAAACTTCAAAAATAAATTCAATCCTGTACTCAAACTGGCTCTGATGTAATGTAATCTAAAGCACCCTTAAACAGCTTTTGTTATGCAATTTCAACTGATAGTTAAATAATATTTATAACTTTGTATCACCTGGACCGCCTGGATCGGCCAGGCTTCATGGTACCGTGTCTGCTCCGCTGACCAGAGCATTCGCTCCATTCTCCTCTTTCTTTCGCCATTCTCCTCAACGTTGTTCCAAACATTTTTCTTAAATCATCTTCCCACCTCATTGGAGGTCTTCCGACAGATCCTATTTCGCTGGTGCGGGTACCACTCGACAACTGCACGGGTCCATCGATTGCTCGTGAACCTTGCGACGTGACCGACCCATTATAGCTTCACTCCAGTTCTATCTCTGACCTAGTTCCGGGTGTGGTCTATTAGTGAAATTCCCAACATCGACTTTTACATGGCTCTCTGATCCGTAAGAAGATGCTAGATATTATATTTACTCTAACGCAGTTGCTGGAACGAGCAATCATTATGAGTAAGCCTTCGAAAGGGTCAAAATCAACACAGTACTGCAAGCTGTCAGGAAACAATGTGAGGTCGACCTAGTACGCCGCCCTCCTTTAGGAATCAAACAGCGGGTACACAATGAATGTGGACCTGTTATCCTTTCCACTGAATGTTCCTGTGGAGATGGTTGTCAAGATTGTGTCTCAAGATGTTCATACGCGACAAGATTTATATGATTGATGAAAAATTAGTAATTAGAATATTGAACATTTAGGAGGGAGGTTATATTATACCCCCTTCATTGTAACAACTTGTAATTCTCTTTCAGGCTGAAGAATGATTCGACAGGCAGTTTCAATCAATCAGTAGTCTATTTCACAATTCATCCCTATTTTTGAGGGCCTGTAAAGAAGGATGAGCTCCACACGCATTTGACTAGTTTATATGTTATACAAAAGTATATATAATTTTATTTATCTTACAAAATAATTAAAATATTAACTATATTATTCAACATGTTTTCGTCACATTTTTACGCCTGGAATATACATGGTGAATTACTATTTAAATTCTACGGCAGTTTTAATTGGATCCAAGAAGATCTCCCTCATTCCGCAGCATTGTTTCCACAAAATTTTTGCCACTACCTAATGAATATGACGAGAAGAAGTGACATCAATGTTTCTCAATAAAAAAGAAAATACAACAAATCATTACAGAGAATCTGTTTGTCCGTGGTGAAATTATTGATAGAAAGAGAAAGTTTGCACACGAGGCACGATTCACAGACTGTAATCAGATCAATACATTGGACTAACAGATACTGACTACAGAAGAGGTTGAGGTGACCTGGACATGCATTTGGTATTCGTTTACTGACGCATAGAGAAAGAGGAGTAAAGAAGTCTGCGTATTAATGGAATATTTATTTACGACACTGTTACATGTAAATAATATTTACTCTTACGTAAATATATATTGTATATAAACGTATGTGATATATCAATAGATTTCTTTTGCAAGAAATGAGAATATAAAATTATTCGTTGTTTATTTGATGAATATTTTACCATTTGTTTTGATAGGGTTGCTCTTAGGACAGCATGCAGTAAAATCTTCCGTCAATGAATGCATCGTTTTCATCATAAAATACATAGAAATAAAGTAGCAAGTATACTATTTGTCGCCCATTTATTTACTACATCGGTTCTATTGTCATTTACCTTGTAGATACAATGTGCATGAAAAGCATCTTAGTAAAAATAAGCTTTAAGGCATAAGGCGAATGATCTCAGCTAAAATATGTAGGACATTGAAGTTCACACATTAAAATCATAGGTAAACAAAGACGGTTTCATTAGATTGTCGCCATTATTGCTGGCAATGATCCTCTTGTATGTATCAGATGTATGTATAAAGAGATGGAGTCATCGTAGAGAATTTTTTAATGAATATATTCCAAAATTACGTCACTGTATGTATTAATGCCCAGCTCAGTGAAAAGAAGTCTGTACCGCACATACTTGACGGCTGGTTCAGTGGCAACTTGGACAAATATATGTTATTATAGTGCCCGTCGGAACAAACACTTGTGAGTGGATTTGGCAGACAGAAACACAAAAAAAACGCAAAGCGCCGAGCTGGCAGACACGTCAGCACACCGGTATTTCGTCTGCCGCTACATTCTGCGTTCAAATTCCGCCGAGGTCGACTTTGCCTTTCATCATTTCGGGGTCGATAAATTAATTACCAGTTACGCACTGGGGTCGAGGTAATCGACTTAATCCCTTTGTCTGTCCTTGTTTGTCCCCTCTATGTCTAGCACCTTATGGTCAATAAAGAAGTAAGAAACATAAAGAAACTCATATATTTATATACACACACACACACACACACATATATATATATATATAT
>NC_068992.1:5144639-5147233 GCF_001194135.2 Octopus bimaculoides
ATATAGTTATATGGAGAAAAAACCTCTGGAATTGTATTCAAATATTTTGAAAAAGTATGCGATTCTTATGAATATATATATGTGCGTGTACTAGTATTACAAAATTCATGTTTTTGTAAAAAAATAAATGCCTGTAAAACCTTCTGTGAACATACAATTCAATCTGTGCTGATGGATGATTTCACTGTCTCCATTGAATACAAAAGAATATTTCTTCAACTTATGTTACTGTCGAAAGATATTTTCATAACTTATTTTAAAATGCACTTACATAAGACATATATACATAAAACATATATACATATATACAATATTTACATATGTGTATATACGTCTGCTTATATATTCATCATATATACTCACACACACGTACACATAAATACGAATATTAATATATACATATTGCTATATATATGTATATATATGTAAATATATATATGGTATATATATATATATATATATATATACATATATATATATGGTATATATATATATATATATATATATATATATATATATATATATATGTATATATATATATGTATATATATATATATGTGTGTGTGTGTGCGTGTGTGTATAGATATCTATACGTATACTGTTATGCTCTTAATACTAAAACGCCAACTATACATATCCGCTAATATTTGATTTGATAGAAAATATCTTTGTTATCTAACATAATTCTGGGCAACAGAGGTTTCATAATCTTAGCAAATATTGCATTTGGCGAAGTACCACATTTTTTCATTATTGGAATTGTTTTGTTGACTGATTTTTATCTCACTGTGTTAGTGAAAGCGAGTTGCTCTAATACTTTTAGATATGTAATGTTGATTATTTTGTTATTGGCAAAGTAGGATGATGAGAATCACTATAGAACAACCACCAAAATGTTAGATGTTTTATTTGAAATAGAACATATAATGTACTTCCTAGCAAACAATGTAATTCCAGTATTGTAAATAGCTTTTTCCAAATTATAGACTTGCCATATTTGACTATCCAGAATTATTCAAATTCGTATACGAATAATATTTCTAAATTCCCTACTTACGTCAATCACATGAGGTCATTTACAATAGTATCACACATTACATCAACGACGAATTGCAACGTCTCCGCAGCAGAGATACTGAAACTGATGGTTAAGTCGCCTTCACTGAGCCTCATTTATTTGTCTGCTGCTATATTCAAAATAAATTGCACTCATATTATCTAAGATTATCTATTTTTCTTCATGTGATTGTTGGACACCCAAAAAGTAATACCCGTCCAAGGGTGAAATAGCTACAGTATACCCTCATAAATAAATAAATATATAAATATATATATATATATATATATATATATATATATATATATATTTATTTATTTATCTATTTATTTATTTATTTATGAGGTTACACTGTAGCTCTTTCACCCTTGGACGGGTATTACTTTTTGGTCCAGCAGGGTGTCCAACAATCACACTTCTTACGAAGCTCGCCTGGTGGGGTTGCTTGCTTACTCGCCGACGACCCGACTATGTAACAGGTTTACTGGATTACATGTTACCAGTGGCTCTCAAGCGTGACCTGGCATATGTATACGCACACACATACATACATACATGCACAAATACATACATACATGTATGTATATATATATATATATATATATATATATAAGGAAAACAAGACAGAGGTAGAAACTGTTAAATTAATTTTATCATGAAGAATATTTTTAGAAAAATAATGGAACGCTTCGAGAATTTGCGTGCGTTTGTATGTATATGTGTGTGTATGAAAATATGAGTATTATATTTAGTAAGAATATCTTTGTTTCTGACGAACTGCATTTGTAAATGACATACTAAACGGCATAACTATCTTAAATGTGCGTTTATCCCCAGCAAAGTTGGATATGTCGCAATTTATGTTGTATTGTTTCAAATTGTATCGCCTCGAGATTCAAAGAAAAATCAAATCGAGTATAAGATAATCTAATATAATTGTCGCTTATCATGTATGATGATTTTCCCCTGATACAGATTTTTTATTGGTGTATAAATCGATATCGTACCGAATGTACACATGATTTGGATGAATTTGTGAGCTTACAAATAAAATTTCCTTCTTCATATATAAATCTAGTAACATTTTTTAGCACATTAGTGAGATATGTCTGAGGAATAATCTTATTCATCATCGTCTGTCAGTAATGCAAGTACATTGATGTTCTGTGGCAATATAACTTATTTCTTATTTTTCGACATAAGACGTATTTGTATTTTGTTTATTCTTCTGCATGTCGGTGCTCGCTCGAATATCGACGGACAAGTTGAACGAAATTATGTTTACCTTCCTATTTCAGCTATTCTGTGAATGAAAGTATATTTAATATTCAACTTAAAGCTTCGCACTGGCGGTTTATTATAGAAAAAATAATTTTGTAAGACAAGAACTTTGTTTTCGAACTACATAATACCGGGGTTCAGTCTCATTACGTGGAAAATTGGGCAAGTGTCTTGTAGTACAGCACTGGTTAGACCAAATCAAAATTTTGTCAGTTGTTTTGCTAGAAAGAAGGTAATAATTACTGGCTATATATAT
>NC_068992.1:5147315-5158527 GCF_001194135.2 Octopus bimaculoides
ATATATATATATATATATAATCTACCGCAGTTGTGGGGATCAATTTGATCTTTGCCTAAGATGCATCCGCCGCAATAGTTATTCACATCACAATTGTCATTGATGTGTTAGAGAAACGCGAACGAAGCAAACACTTGGTTTTGGCAAAGCATTTATAGCGTGTAGATGAATGAGTTTCCAAGACTGCTGTGTTGGAATATGATAGATCCATACTCATCCGGCAATGAAATAAAGACACCAATTGTTAGGCACTTCCCAGATGACAGTTATGCTATAAATATAGAAATACAAGGAAAGCATCGCAAGCTTTTGCTTTTTCCGTAAAATTTCACTTGCCACCAGCATTCTGTTTATACGTAGAGTAGTAGACTTTTCCAGTATATGGAATCGAACGAAAGTCATTATTCTTTTTCATGGATAGATGAATCAATGTGATGGAGAAGATTGATGCTAATGACTGACTCAATCAATATTGATATACTGGCAGTAATTGCAATAGATGACTACATCCGCTAGTTATATTGACTCATCGTCATTGAAATAGAAAGCATTACAGTCTCTTATAAGGTATTATAAATTATTTCACAGTTAAGAGCAAGTTAGAGTGAGAGAGAATGATTGAAATGTTTGGAGACGATAAATTATAGATTCAAGTTATGTGTAAATGCAGGTTTGATATTCGCGGGGATTTTCCCACCCTTACTGTGGTGAATGTGCTCTTAGTTGTGAAACTAGGTGAGAAGTGTAAGTAATACCACGACATGCGATTTATCTGGTATTGCCTGAGTGCATTTAAATGGGATATAGACAATAGATGTTGCAGTGGATGTTCGGAAAATCTGTTTACATATTTTCAATAATTATTTAGTTTAGGATTGGTTCAAACATTTCTGTGTATAAATGAAGAATTACATCTAGCAAATTTACTAATTTATCACGCTTTCAGCTATACATAACCTTACGTTTTAAAGAAGTTATTTAGTTTTCTGTTTCTATATGTTTCCTTTTCCACTACAATTTTCTACCAGTAAAAAGCCTAAAATTTTGAAGCAACAGACATGTTCTGTTGAGGCACCAAGATCTTTACAGAAGCAATCTGAAGAGCGCTTATTTTTACTTAATCATAGTAAACTGCGAAACTTGCATCGGGCGAGTGTTGCTTAGATTGTAGATAGATTATCGATTATGCTCTTCCTATTTTAATACACTGCTTTGCATAATGTGGTATATTTTCTGTTTTCGATAATCATCGGCAGTATCAGAAACTGGCAATAAAATACAAAAGAAGTGGCATTGGGGAAATGGAAACAAATATCATTTCTGTAGTGGAGATAATTATATACTCTGATTTGTTTGGGGAATAAAGTGATACTGATCACAATATCATGTACGCCTTCTTTGAAAGTTTGTGTTTCAAAACATATATTACGGATTTAAGGTTTTTTTTTATGAAGTGTTACACGACGTAATATATATCAGCAGAAGAGTTGAATTTATGAAACCACTGAATAAAAGAATCATCTCTATTAGTGTGAGTGCCATGCTGTTTGCAATCCTTAACAAAATTGCGATAGCAATCCTAAACTGAGGAAGAATCTCGTCAAATGAAAGATTTGTGTGATTGACAGTTATTCAATTGCGTATATTTTAAATAATTGTGCCGGGCAATGCGAAGTATTTTGCGTATGTGATCATCACAGTGATCGAGGGGTCTCTGCCTTGGTACTGTAGACGTAAACTTATTCAGTGGGTGCGATTAAGATGTGCTGACATCAACGATTTATCTTTTTTAATTCCATGTTTGATGAAAACGTTTCTTTGGAGTGGGGGGGGGGTGTAATGTAATCTTTTCTGTACTTGGCTACACTGAACGAACGATTTCTTTCGGTGAAAATGATAGGAGTGGAACCCTGCTTAGCTCCTTACCAAGAAGATATATCCTATTTGAAAGATCGAAATATTTCCTGAGTTTCTCTTAAAGATTATTGGTTTCTATGTAACAAGAAATTACGAAGCATATCTACACAGAAGGGTTTGAAAACATCTTATATTTAACGCGATATACATTAGAGAGAAACATTTTGGTGATCATCAAATATTCTTCTAGCAAATTTTATTTTGACCTCTTATTATAAATACTGATTAAATCGTTTCCATGAAGCAATGCATAAATCTGCATACACATATAGCACCATCAAATCCGTTTTCTACAACAAATAGTTTAACTTCTGAATACATATTGCCATATATTATTACAAATGAATGTCATGTGAACACTTATAAGTTAATCTTTCTGTAAGAGTAATTTCTGACAAGACACTCTGTTGGGAAGTTAATAAAAATGTCTAAATAAGTTTTGTATGTCTCAGAATAATGCCAAATTTATTTCCTTGTGACGTAATAAAAGCATTGTCTAGACTCTGTGATTATCTACATATATTTTCGTTGATATTGCACTAAAATTTCCTACAGTCTAATAAAGTATATAATTGATTTTTCCAAAATTGTCTGAATATTTCTAATGGCAATATGCGTTACGTAAGTGGAATTTAGAGTTGCATTCACACAGTTAAATATAGTGTCACATTTGGTAGTTGAGAAATGATGAAACAGTTAAGCTAATGAATGCAATCCTGATATACTATCAGGGAAGGAAGAGAATGAAATATTCAAATTTTATAATGAGCCAATTATTCTTTTTATCATTAATCGTATGGCTCCAGTTATTAGAAAGAGGAATATTCAAGTAATTTAGAATTTTTTCTTGAATCTCAATTTGTGTCGAAAGTTACTGTAATTAAGAAGATCACATTTGCAGAAAATTATATTGCATTTTAACTATTGTGAAGTTATCAATGATTGTAATACAACAACTGAAGTGTATTCAGCTGAAAATGGGAATCTCATCGCATATTCAAGATTATTCTAAAGCTAATAACGACACTGATGAATATTAAATTTTTATTCCAGCTATCAAGGGAGACTTTACTCGGTTAACCAGCATGCACGCTTGAGTGATCAGAGAAATTTCAGTTACAATGTACAAATGGACTTAAAAATCCCAAGGCAAACTTACTCACTCACACATACATTCCGTGCATACAGAAGCACACACCCATATAGTCGCTCACATATACACTCCGTGCATACATAAACACACGCACACATGCATATATATATGTGTGTATATGTATGTGTATGTATATATATATATTATATATATATTTATACATATCTGTACACACACACATACATACATATATATATATATATAGAGAGAGAGAGAGATAGATAGATAGATAGATAGATAGATAGATAGATAGATAGATAGATATTCATGTGTGTATATATGTGTAGTCCGTTAGCAAGTCTCCGTTCGACAAAGAAGCATTATGCGAACCAAAATAATTCTTTATAGCTCCTTGAATGTCGCTGTCTTCTAAGAGACGAAAATACTGTCATTTAACCTCGGGAAATATCTCCTCCAGGTTTTTTTAGTGCAGTTCGTTCACGCGATATTTAGTGCAAACGAGAGATAACTCTTGCCACCCTAATCTCAAGACCACCAGGTTGTCGTGAAGCCAGCGTGGCATCATCGGTCGGCGGAATCTTCTGGACCTTTTGAGTTTGAGAATCACCAAAATTTTGACAAAACCTAATGCGATATCTTTGGTTGATACGTTCGATGAAACCGAAAATACAATGAGCGTGCGCTACTGTCTGTATTCTAGGCATGTCAACTGGGAACTGATACGGTGAAACGGCGCAAAAATCTTCTAGTCTGCACAGGAAGAATTTCATCTGCTCCCACCTTAGGTATTTTCTCCATGCAGCATTATATTTAACGGAAAAAAATGTTTACTGGAATGACTACAAAACAAGTGATGTCTTGAAATATATTTTGATCTTCCACATATACTTCAACACAAGTTGATAAACACAATTTCAAAAGCGTGCAAGGCATGACCGACCCTTAACTTCTTTAGATATATTGCTTCTAAAATATATATATACAATGTCCTTTAATAGCATTGTTAAATCGTCAACATATATAAGTCAACATGTATAAGTCGTGAACATATATAACATGCTGCAGGATAATGTTGTAGATTGCGATATTCGTAATTAGCACTAACATCAAAATTATGGATTCAAAGATTGATAAATATATTTCTTTCCGTGTCTATAATACATTTACTAATTACCAAATTCCTTTTATTGTTAGGTGGTTAATATGGAATTTGGAAACAGAATCATTTCTGAAAGCCGTCTACGGATAAAAGATTATTCATCATATTTCCTGAGGTGTGTCATCGCCTGAGGAAAAACAAAATCATTTGTCAGTATGCTGTTTTCAAGTACAAATTTTCCGTCGGAGTTAGCTACTGTTTTCTGTACCTTTGCTATATAATGAACAAATCCTTCCAAACGATATTAATTTTGTACTAGTAACCAGAAAAATCAATATGTGTCTAATACCCATTATACGATTACCAATGCATCTATAATTGAAATAATATCGAAATAATCTTTCATGAAGTGTCTATGAGAATTTTGAAACGATTTAAACCTGGGGGAGATATTTTATTAGTAAAATGTCGCCGAAATACGGTGAAGCTTACTAATAGTAAATAACAATTGTAATACATGTTTGAATTAAAATGTATTTCAGCAGATTCTTTTTATTATTGAATTAAGTTAGCTCAAAGCTAGATATCATACATGAAATCTCGCACTCTGTCCCCTCCACCTGGCGTCTTAAACAGAGCACACATCTATCCTCATTTTCCTCAGTTCCTCACACACCTCATTTCCTTTTCCACGCAGACTTCCCACATTCAAACTTCACAATCTCACCCCAAACCTCGGCATCATAACGCAAGTCGTACTTGCACGGCCTAGGATAAGGGTTTACATCGTCCTTTTTTGATGTAGGGAGGTGCAGCCCAACCTTTGGGCTGGCTGGTACCCATGCTCTTTTGCTATTGTCATGGGTTTTTTCATAGCTGGATTTTCTACGAAAAGCATGCCCTTCCTTACTCTTAACCTGAGTTTCTAGACATGAGTGTCTCCGAGACCAAGGCATCTACCACGATTTTTAAGAAATCCCGTGCAAAACTAGCTCGGGAAGGCAGGGACGCTACTCCCTAAGACCCCTTTTGTATCCCACCTACTTTTGATTAATGAAAGTTGGTTACCGATGTGATGCGTAAATTTATTGAATCTTAGTATTGTTTTTGATGCGACTCAAGCGACGTTTTAGTTGATTTTATTTATTTGTCGGCAAGAAGTTGTTAATGCACGCTTTTCTTATGTTTATAATGTATAAAATTCCACATATTCCACAACGTAACCCACTTATATCTATTTTAAGACAGTGTAATGGAGTTTAAAGATAGTATGGTAAGTTATATTCTGGGATATAAGCCATCGTTGAGACCAGCGCATGTTGCGCCTTTACGTAGATACCATTTGTATAGCAGGATTATCTCTGAAGCTTTCTGCAGGTACAGTACGGCAGCAGAATGGTTTATTTTTACAGCAAAGATAATTATCAGAGTGGATACACATCTGATAAAATTTTAGATAAAGAAATCACACTTGCACATATATTTAGGTATGTATGTGTACGTATGTATGTATCTATCTATCTGTGTGTGTCTGTCTGTGTGTGTTTGTCTATCTATCTATCTATCTATCTATCTATCTATCTATCTATCTATCTATCTGTCTACCTCTATATATAACAGAGCAGTGCATGCCATCACTTTGATGGCATGCACTGCTCTCTCACTCAATAATGATGATAATAATCATAATAAAAGTAACAACACAAGAACAACAAGAACAAGAACAAGAACAAGAACAAGAACAACAACAGCAACAACAACAACAATAACAATAATAATAACGATACTAATTATTATTTTCTTTTTTATTTACAGAGATGTCCAACAGTTTTAGATAAATTGATGATTCGAAGCCTTAAATCTGCATACAAGGATACTATTTATAGTTTACAGAGGAATGAAAAGTGAATTGATCTCAGCAGATTTGGAATTTAGATCATAAAGAGCTTTAACTAATGCATTTCTCTTGAGAATCTAATAGTTATAAGTGAGTGTATTATGTAAAGTGTATATAACTAACATGTATATTATATTAAAAGAGAATCATTGTTTATGAATAATGTCTGTGTTGAAAGATGTTTCGTCTGAACATATGAAACTTATTATTTTCTCTAGTGTCACGTATATATTCTATCTCAATCAATTTTTAATGTTGATTTTGCAATATGTCACTAGCGACTTCCGTTTGTATTATATATTCAACTACGATGTACCAATTACATATGTATTTCTACCAATGGAAAATGTGTTTGCATAGACATATGTATTATTTAATGCATACTTGAATCAGGCATTCTTACAGTTTGACAACGCTGCAACATATAGTGCTTAACTTTTTAGAAGTCAACATATGAATACTAAATATTAAATTTTATATATACTTATACATACACATATATGTGTGTGTGTGTGTGTATGTGTGTATATGTGTGTGTGTGTGTGTGTGTGTGTGTGTGTGTGTAGAGTTTTTGAAATGCTGTACAAATAGTTTATATTGAAGAAAGGAAGCAGTCGGAATTTGCGATTATTCTGCACTAGGGCTTTCATTCGTTTACCGGACATGTCAAGACAAAATCAAAACCGAAATGGTAAATACCGAGGATTTCCTTGGTCAATTATATGAATAGGATGCATCTTGCTTTGTTTAAAAGAGGAGAAAATAGTTTTATTTTTTCGAAAAATGGGGAAAGAGAGAAAATGAACGAGTGGGGAAATAGTGTGACAGCGAGAAAGAAAGAGAGACGATTCAGGACAACCAACAAAAAAGAAACAATAATAAAAGATGGGGAGAGGATAGATAAATGCATAGATAGATAGAGAGATAGACAGACAGATAAATAAATAGAGAGCAGGAGAGAAAAATGTGATCAATTCATTGAAATTTCATTACAAAGCATTTTTCTTTTTTCTCCATTATTTCTTTTTCCTTCCCATTGCATACCTGTCAACATACTTCTCAGAAGGACCGGTGATCTTTCAAAACGTCAATTTTAGGAAGTAGGAGAGGAGAGATAATAAAAGAGGTGGGGGGCGGTCATCACTGAAAAATAAAAAAAAGATTTCAAATTTCAAAGTCCTATGAAAACGTATATTCCTTTACATTTGCTTGAACAGACATTAAATATTACAACAATATTTATAAATGAGGAAAATAAAGTTAGAATAAAAAAATATATATTTGGTACTGTTTATAATACTCTCTATTCTCTATGTATATTTAATGAAACATCATATATGTGTTTTGTATTAATATGTATATTGCATATTTAGCTGGAATCCACTCTGTAAAGTATAAATCACATAATACAGCATGGTCTGCTTACATACAATTTTGAGTAGATTTCATCATTTTGCAGTTTTTCTTTTTCGTTTTCTTGGATAAGTTAATTCAAAAGAGACCTCGATCTCGGGTACATGTAAGTTCTCTAAGAACAACAGTTGTCAAAATCGCAATGATATACACACACGCACACATGCACACACTCATACACATACACACACATGCACACACTCATACACAAACACACATGTACATACATGCACACACACACACACACACACACACACGCACACACACACACACACACACACATACATCTGATCATTTATAGTGATGAGTATCACGTTGTTAACAATCAGAAACAACAGTAACAGTGTAATAATATGTTTTCTTTTCCTCCATCAACATTACTATTTAAAATAAAATAACAATAAAAATGTAGTTTATCTGCTTCTCTTTCAAATATCTAATTTTGTAGAGAATTTTTTGATGAAGTGTAACTCCATTGCATTTCGGAATTTAGTGTCTTATCTTGAACATTTGTAAAATGGGAAGATTTTGAACTTTCCTTCAGTGCATTTTTCTAGATGATTGCTCAATAGAATCTTGCGCAATTTCTCTTGTCGGATGTGTTCTCTGTGGATTCTTGCAAGTTGGCAAAGGGAATTGTTTGTTTTGCCGATGTATTTTTTTCTTGCAGTTGATGCAAGTAAAGCTGTATACTAGATTCTGCGTCGTGCACTTCATATCTTCATTTACTTTGAACGAGAATCCATTCTTGAATCGGCTCCTCATCACGTGTCCTCCTTGACACGCTTCCAAATTTCGCATTAGAACTCTCGGTTGACGAACTGGCCCAGGGTGTCGAATTGTCGATGCACAATACCACGGATGTCGACAAAAATTATGACCATACTCTTGATTGAGCTGCATCTCTGTCGTGCCTTCTTCGGTCGTGGAGATGAAGGCCTTTTTCCATTGTGAAGACTATTACTTCGTATCAGGGTCATGCTCGTAGATCCAACCTCTCTTCACCGGTGGTGATCCTCGGCATGAAGGATATGTAATCAATGGCACTCTGATGGAGATATTGACAAACCAACCACATCAGAAATATCATCCGATGGTCCTCATATAAAAGCTGATGAATTTTCTCCACCTTTCTGGGGTTGACACTGCAAAGCATGTATTCCAGATCGCTAATCGTCTTTCAGGTTCGTTATTTCGCTTTTGACAATCTTGTGTCACCCATTGCTTCGTCGCCGAAAGCTTGTCGAAGCATGCTTATTTTGATTCTTTGTTTCCACTTCCTGTCCATGACAAAACCTGAGATTACAGCATACATATATTCACATAAACACAAATTTCACAACTTGCAAAGTAGACGCAGCAATGTCACACCTCACACTCCTTTATGAAGGTCACTGCTAGCTCTCAATGCACAGGCAACCGCATCATTACGTCTGTTGGCGTGCTACAGAACTAGTCCCGGCACTTTTGGATACCAACTCGTACCTATGTTATTATTCAAGATGTTTAAGCTTCGTAGTTTAAGCACCATGGATATTGGGACGTTATTAGTCAACTCATGTCACTGGTATGAATGCAGCTATAAGTTTCATACTGCTGGTCGCAGGTGGGAGAGGTAGTCCAGAGATAGTGAGGACAAAACGTCCTCCATAGAACCAGAATAGTTTCTATTTCCCTTCATCTGAATGTTTTCATAATCTCTTCAGCCACACATTGCAAATGTTTTGGTAACACGTAAGCGAAACGAGTCGTCGTTACTTATATCAGCCATCGGATCACTTATTCTGTTTGACTTGGGAATATACACTCCTTTCGTCTTAAAATAACATGTTGCAGCATGTTAACGCAAGCTAGCTGATAGCGAATGGCTTAGAAATTTCCTGCAGTTCATCAATTCCGTGGGCAGTCTGACGTAGTTTTTGTGCAATTGAAATATCTAAACGACTAAATGGCTGCACGCTAAATTTGATGTTTAGTATTTAAAAATTAAGATACAAGAATTTGAGAAAAATCTTCCTACGACTCACTCTCAAAGTAATCCAAATATTTTCACATCAGATTATTTGATATCCTGACGTTTGTCCGTATATCGGTCTTTGATCTTCCTCCAATAAATTTTAAATCTCTGCTTTTCTTTCAAGTTGTGTTATATGATTCTCTAATTATTAATTAAAAGCTTTCAGTAGCATGCTTTAATCAAAACACTCAATGGTTTGTAGATTTATTACAAACAGAATTAGGTTGATGATCATTTTCACGAAGTTAAATAATGAACGGATCTTATTTGGATGAAATGAATTCTATAATTCTCGATGTTCATGTTATATATTTTGTTTCTGGTGGAGTCGCTGAAAATTGAGGTGTTTGTTGTTGTGATGGTGTAGGTGATAATTGTTGGTGGTATCGACATTCCTCAGGAATATCATGATGACGATAAGGCTATAGGCAAAGAACTACAACGCCCATGATAATGGTGTTAATGACATATTATTATTGGATTTAGAATATCTTTCCTAAGACTAAGACTTTGCAGGGCAGTTGCTGAAACTGAACGCCCAAGGAGAATGAAACGTGAATAGTTGTGAATATTAATAACAACGATTAGCATCATTTTATTTACTCCATTTACACGTAGCTATAGATACCCAATTGAAGATATAGTCGAAGAAAAAAAACGATTTATGCTTATATTTATGAAATAGTTATGGTGATTTCAATGAGGCATATGTATGCAGCGTTTTCCCTGCAGTTTATCCATATCGCTATGCATAATCGAAATAACAATATATTTATATACTTATATGTCTGTGCTAGTGTGAGTGTTTCAGTGTGTGTATGTGTGTACGTGAGTGTGAGAGAGATTATGTGTTGCGTGTGTGTGTGTGTGTGTGTGTGTGTGTGTGTGTGTGTGTGTGTGTGTGTGATTGCGTGTGTGTATGCACGCATGTTTCTATGAAAGTATTTTAAGTTCATATAAAGAAGAAACGCAGTTATACGCAGACACAAGATCGCACCCAGACATTGACTGGCAGGCATTTAGATAGAGGCAGTCGATTATTGCATAGTAGACACTACAAAATGTCTACAGCTATAATGTTTGTGATCACATTTCTGCTAGACAGAAATGAATACGATGCCAATCTCCAAAGACAGCAATACCAAAAGAAATACTTGCAACATCATTAAGATCTTGTTTAATACAGGCTTATATATGGTAGTCTCTGTCATAAATTTTAAATGAGGAGGAAAATTCTCGACACAATCTCATGTGAAATATGTCAAAACCTGTTTTTGTAAATGTATAGAAAATTATAAACATGAAACTAAGAACAGAGACATCTAAGTAAAAATATACATTAACCCTATGAATTTTCAGATAGAACTGGTAACATGTAAATGTAAGTATGAAAGGAAATCGTCTTCATTATCATCATATACTCATCATTCTTCTAATTACAATCATCATCACCATTATCATTTGTCATTCATCAATTATGATCAGTAAGAAGGAAAAGCAAAGTTAATACGTTCGGTGCAGTCGAACACGTTGCTGTCTGTGTGTGTCATTGTGTTGGTGCGTGTTTGTGTGTCCATCTGTATATATGTATGTCTGTGTAGATGAATATATACACCGCCTTGCATGTAGGTAATGGACATATTTTGTATGTACTATAGACACGGGTCTACCAAATGTATGTGAGTGGATATGGTAGACGGAACCTGAGAGAAACCGGTCATATATGTATATATATATATATATATATATATATAT
>NC_068992.1:5159066-5165883 GCF_001194135.2 Octopus bimaculoides
CACACACACACACACACACACACACACACACACACACGTTCATATACATTCGTGCTTGTCTATATTTTATCTACCAGATGATAATCAGTAGGTTAGATAGTATGTTATTATATTTTAATATCAGCCATATAATATTTCAGAACATAATATTCCCAAAAACAATTCTATCGACAGTCATTTTTATTAGTGTCATAATGCACAGGAAAGAAATTATTTATATACCCGCTCTTCGTTATGGTTCCTTGGAGAGATAATCCATCGTGTTTTATAAACTACATTTGCCACTTTGTCTTTGACAAACGTTATTATTCTCACACTATATTTTTCAATTAATCAAAGTATAGGAAACAAAACTGTTTGAAAAGAAATTTTCTATAAGAGATTATTACTGTTACTGCGAAATGAATTGAACAAAAATACTTCATACGGACACCTATAATTGGTTCTATGGAAATTGAAGTAGACACAATATAGTGTTTTATACACTTCATTGTTAGATTCTTTTTTCCGTATTGTTTGTAAGGTATATAAAAAAAAAATTCTGTGGAAATTCGCCAATGAAAAATCATATATTAATTTACATTTTTATTTTTCGATCATTTTTATATTTGTACTTCTGCAAATTTGTTTTCATCTACCAAATATTTTCATTGAAAGTAGAACCTGAAACATTTTGTTTTTAATTTTTACTTCATGTTGTCACTGGAGTGTGAAGTACGTGTTTCACAAGATGGATATAAAGTCATACTCACAAAACGTAGAGTGAAGATGTGTTATATACAAATACACGCATACACACTCACTTATACGCACGCACAAATTACCAGGTTTACAAAGAATAAGTCCTGGGATCTATTTGCGCGACTGAAGAGGGTGCTCCGGCATGAACGCTGTGAAATGACTGAAATAAATAAAAGAAGAAAAGAAGAAAAGAAGAAAAGAAGAAAAGAAGAAAAGATTATAACCATCGATGCTCGAAAGTAACATACGATAAATGGGTTAATACATACGATAGAATTAGATACATTAATAACCATCTGTTGTTGGTTACATCAGTGTGTCGAGACTTCATTAAATGTTACATAGACGCATTTTGTATTTAGATTATTGTATATACTAATATGATTCTAGTCTGAGAAATGTAATTAAACGTAGAAGAGTTACAAATATCAATAATACCAATAATATCGCCATAAATATAACACACACACACTCACAGATACACACACACGCACAGATACGCACACACGCACATCCACATACACATAAAAATACATACATTTACACACTCACACACACATACACACACATATTGGTGGGAATTGAATTTGCTGAATCAGAGTAAACGGAATGATATATAAGTAAATAGTAGAAGTTTCACTCTGCCACGACGATTACTGGGCGTTTCCTATATCCCGCTATTCTATTTTTTCTCTTATGAAAGAAAATATTTATCTCAGCGTTCACTATTTTCCCGTCCTTCAGGTCTAACGACCCTCCATGTATGTTTTCGTTCGCTTTGAAGACGACTCTTCAAGACAGCATTTTCTTTCTTATCATTTTTGGTTGTTGTTCAATTCGTGCGGCACCCATTTCTCAAGTATTTTTGGTTTTCCAATCTCTTTCAAGTTGTTGGAAATTATGGTATACGTTACGTCTATTCAGAAGCAAGCTCTCGAACAGTTGTCTGTGGATTGGCCTCCCCTAAGGCTCTTAGTTGATCGTTGTCAACATCCGATGGTCGACCATTACGCTTATCCTCTTCAAGATTCTCGTCACCGCTACGGAATTTCTTGAACCACCATTGTGCTGTAAGTTCATTAGTAGTTCGTGGGTCAATCGCATCGTTGATATCGAGAGCTGTTTCAGCAGCTTTTCAGCCTAGCTTCAACTGGAATAAGAAAATTGTGCGAATTTGCTTTTTGTCCATGTTGTATTCAACCTTCCGGGAAAAAATGGCCTAATTACCCCAAAAGAAAAAAAAGAGTAACACGATTAGACAGAGCGAAAAGCGGGCTTTAAAATGATATATAAAGTCAAAGTAATTTAACGAAAATTAATTTGAACATACATAATTTAAAACCAAAGTTTAAAATTCCGCAAGAATTTTCTTCACAACCTAATATTTCATGTTACTGTTGGTGACGTCCTGTACCCATGTGCCATGTATGCATATATATGATATATATAAATGATATGAACCGGAGTATGTGATCTAGGGAGTTCTAAATATAAACATGAAAGAAGCGATATCTCGCTGCTTGACAATATCTTAAAGAAAACCCTACTGTCCCCAAAATCTTCACGGTGCACTTCATCTTAAAATATGAAATTCAAAAAAAAATATATATATTAACTACATCCTCGGTACGTGGAAAGCAAATATCCTACTGTAATTTCTGTAAATAATGTCACATGAGATTATCAGAAACTCATGACATGCACAACGAAAATACACGCAAATTCATTTTTTTCCGTTTATTGAAACATGGACCTTCATATAATCTTAACTGATTTAGTGATATGTCATTTCTTCAACTCTTTCGCCCAAATACATCATGAATACCAATGCAAAAATTATTGTCAACAGAGCGGTTCTCAAGTAATTATGTACAAAACCATATAGACGTTTCTGGACATATTCCATTGACATGTATGGAGTCAGTGTTGTGACAATGTACTATTTACTTCATGGAAACGATTTCACTGTCAGAGGTTAATCTATATAGTATTGGATACAAATGTTTCTCTTTCAAACAATAATATCCTATATAATGAACTTTGTCAGCAGCACATAACACAGGTAACTCATTAACATTAGCACGACTTTTCTCAAGAGAAAAAAATATAACATTCGCAACAATAAGTATTCCATGAAATCAAAGTGTCATTAGATTAATACAAAACAACAACACTTACTAAGCTAATATTTTATCGTACTCAGTAAAGATCAGTAATAACATATATATATATATCAGTAATAATATATATAAAGATCATGTAATAACATTGACACTCAACATTATTTATGGTCTCAATGTATGCAATGCTCCCACTTCAGAAACATACAATTCGTTTCTACTCTTGGCATAAGGCGCACAATTTTGGGGAAGAGGCCAGTCGATTAGATGGACCCAAGTACGCAACTGGTACTTAATTTATCGACCCAGATGAGAAACGAAGACGCCCTCGGCGGAATTTGGACTCAGAACGTAAACACAGACGAAATACCGCTAAGCATTTTGCCCTGTGTGCTAAAGTTTCTTATTTCTTTACTGCTCACAAGGGGCAACACACAGAGGAGACAAACAAGGACAGACACAAGAATTAAGTTGACTATATCGACCCCAGTGCGTAACTGGTACTTATTTAATCGACCCCGAAAGGATGAAAGGCAAAGTCAACCTCGCCGTAATTTGAACTCAGAACGTAACGGCAGACAAAATACCGCTAAGTATTTCGCCGGCGTGCTAATGTTTCTGCCAGCATACAATTCTGAGAAAAACGTGATCCAACGGTTAGTCTTTCTATACGAAACACCAATATTTGAACCGCGTTCAACTAGTTCGCTTGTAGAAAAACAGAAATTGATTTTTTTTTTTAATAACGCGTTAATAAACATGCTTCTGTTTCGTTTCTAGTTGTGTAGACTAGAGCAAAATGAAGGTAAGTGCCATAATCTAAGCAATAGATAACTTCACATATATTGTCTGAGTAACAGACCATCATCACTTTAAAAGATGTACAACAGATGCTTTGTGATTTAAAATGACTTTTACTCTGTGTTAAATCTTCTGACATTAATGCAACATGTGGCAAAATGATTATAGATTGAATAATTCAGGAAACCTAAAATGGAAAAGCCAGTTTAGGCACCGCTATGTGGTAGGGTTCAATCACCATTTCCAAATATTAGCTAAATTCTACTCGAAATCCAAAGCCTCACAATTACAGTGGCACAAATTAAATAATGATGTGATCAGAGAAATAAAATTAGGATAGACATCTTTTAACACCTTTGAAGATTGGAGTTCTATAGCATAGCTACTCGGGGATGAGATTAATATAACAACAACATAAGGATATTTATTACCATATTCATTCGAGTATATATATATATATGTGGGTTTGGAACAAATACCTTCAATTTTCTCCCTATTATGTTCAGCATGTGACTATTGGCTATTATCTATCAATTTAACAACAGAAGTAATTCAAATGCAACTCACGATGCAATTCTTTATAGAGCAAAGAAATTGCGAGCAATATAAAGAAATTTATGCAATTATTATAGCCTGCATGCTGGAGATCAAAGTAAGCGAAATTCTGACGGCTACACAAAGCTTATTAAATTGCGTCACCATTATTGTTAATATGACAAATGTTATTCAAAGTTTTACATTATGTATTTCATGTGCGTGAATAAGTATTGAATATAATTGAATTTGAGATTGATACACATTACTCACTGCTGTTTAAACAGTTCCTGAAATCTGTCAGTAGAAATGTTCCATGAAAGCATCAGTTTGTCATGAATAATCCATCAAAGAATTTGTTTATAACTTTACGTTGGAAGGGAAATGTAGTCACACTATGCTTTTAATTAGCAGCTGCATATTTGTTTCAATGAGTATTCTATTTGCAATAAAAACGCAGTATGGGTTGTACAAATATAAACACTAAATTATCCGCAACTGTGAAAGCATGCCGTTCGCCATATTTTAAAACGGGGCCGAAGTGATGTAGCAGTAGGATTTTAACTAATTGCTGTAGTTATGGTCCTAACAAAATACCAAATATTGAAATTTTCGACAGGTTTTTCTAAAGCCAACCCCGTTTAACTACTAACAATCTATCACTTTTGTTTTTTTAATGCTGTATGAAAAAGAAAATATGACACGTTGCATCATTACTAATCGAGAAGATAGCGAGCTGTTACAATCATTAGCACACTGGGCAAAATGCTAAGCGGTGTTACGTCCGTCCTTACGTTCTGAGTTCTGTTATTAATTTGATGTCGATGAAATAAGTACCAGTTATACAGTGGAGTCGATATAGCCGACTTGCCACGTCGCAACAAAATTTCCAACCCTGTGTCTATAGCAGAAAAGATTATTACTAATCAGTGACTTCAAATTATTTGCAAGCATTCAAACGCAAAATCTTTAAAACATAAAATGTTATAGCAATTAATATTTCCATTAAATGTTTAAAGAGGAGAAAAGGTATTTTACATTTTTCACAAAGTTAGACTAAAAATATTAAATATAACGACAGAGAACTTAAAGTTGTCGAATTATGATTATAAAACAGGCGCCCCTTAGTTACGGCTACCTCAGGTAAGGGATTTTGCGCTTATGGAAATTGTAAATTACAAGTATACATTTCGGGATGTGGTTTGTAATTTCGCCATTACAGAATCTCGTATTACGTAGTTTAAAATAATTAATTCAACACTTTCCTCATCACTCAACACTTTCTTCGTCACTCAATATGTATAAAAGATCAACCTATGTTGTTAACGATTTGAAAAAAAAAAATCCGTCACCCTGTTAAATACATACAAGCACACACAGACTAATAAGTATATAATATACGTGATGCGATTATATACACACACACACACACACACACACACACACACACACATATATATATATATATATATATATATATATATATATATATATGCAACGGTGATGCCCTAGCATGACTGTAGCTTTAAACCTGATGCAAGTTAAAATAGTTAGAGATATATATGTGTTTATATATCTGTATGTGTGTGCGTGTGAATGTGCGTCTTTGATTGAGTGCCTGCGCCTTTATATCATCAGTGCCGTCACAAACACCGACAAAAATAATATCATATAGTATGAAGAAAGTAAATCCATTTCAATCACAACATATAGTGTGATTATCCAAGTATATTTTAAAAGTTCAATGGTCTATGGTCTACGAGAAATGAGTTTAGACTAAAGAGAAATAACAAATGAGTTGAGACTAAAGAGCAATAACAAAACAATTACAAGATAAATATGACCACCAAGTCACTAAAAAAACCCGCCAAATATCACTGATATCTAATCCAATGCGCAGGGTGTTGATTCATGGCCAATAATGTTCTAGTAGAGGATAATGATAAACCACAAAAATTGTGAAACGCCGATGTCTATCACATCAAAGTGGGATTGAAGTGAGATATCCCTCCTCTTCGTGACGTTCACGTGTTCTAACACCCGGTGCTTTGAGACCACACCAAACCATAGCCTACACGGGTCTTACGGATTGAGTTTATATGATTGACCTGTATGTATTCATCTATTTATATATATAGGCGTACATCTATGTCTATGTCTTGATGTGTGCATATATGTGAACGAAACCGGCGCGGAAACAACGATTTCAATAAATAAACGTGTTTACATTACAAGACATATTCAGTTCGCTCTTGCACTCCAGCTTAATATGTGAAAATCTTATACTCCGCTATTGTGTGTATTACTCAAGTTAAATTTAAAGAAAACTAGCTTGTGCTGCAGTTCGATATAAATTTTCTCCATTTGTTAGATTACAGCTACGGTTGTTTCACACCACCAGTAGAATATGTGTGCATGTGTGTGTACATATATATGTATGCGTGGCTGTGTGCATATACATGTATATATAAATGCATACTGACATATATGTTAGATTTATATAAAATTATGTGTGTATTGGAGTGAAAATATGGGCTTATATGTGTTTGTGTGTCAGTATAAATGTTAATGTATATTTTCCTCCTGTATACATACATGTATATATATATATATATATATAT
>NC_068992.1:5166022-5177596 GCF_001194135.2 Octopus bimaculoides
TATATATATATATATATATATATATATAGAGAGAGAGAGAGAGAGAGAGAGAGAGACAGATAGATAGATACATAGATACATAGATAGATATATTTGTACATACGTATGCACACGCACACACACCTATATACGTGTATATATATATATATATATATATATATATATATATACGTGTATATATATATGTGTGTGTGTGTACACCTCTCAAATCACATTAGCCTGAATAAATGAAGCTTTACTCAATGATGTCTACTGGTCATAAAGTAAAAACCATAAACTAATTTTCCGTCAGTACACCATCATTGCTACTGCAACGTTAACATAGAAATTACAGTTAATATAAATCCCATGTTGATACTTGAAAAATATGTTCTGTCTTGTTTGTTTTGGATATTACTTGAGTTTTATTTTTAATTTTTCCCTTTGTTGCAAATGTTTCTATTTCATATATCCCTGTTCTGTGCTTTCGGGTTTTATTAAGAATTCATGCGCATATACGTCTAGTAAGTTACACAATACTTTGAATCATCGAATGTCAATTGTATTTGGAATTACTATAGAATATATTTTCATAACGTTTTCTTCTATATTTGTATAGATTTTTATAGCGAATAAATATTCATTCATGCGCACAGACACACATTTACTAACATGCACGGAAACACACAGACACTGACATGTATACACAATCACATACACAGGTACACATACATATACTTATATAAGTATGTGTGTTTGTATGTTGCTATACATATATGCGTGTGTGTTTCCTTGTGTGTGCCTGTGTATATGTGTGTATTCTCACATTGAATTTATTTGAATAATTTTGTTCTCTCCCCAGTGAAGGTACACAATAATATTACAATGCACTCTAAGCAAAGTTTATTAACATTATTACGCTTCTAATACAATGACACAATTATTTAGATTATTTTTGCTCCTAGTTCTTTCCGGTACCTACACGTTATTCAATAGTTCCAGCTTTCAATGTTGTATGAATTGTTATATTGCTGTCCTGTGTGCAAATTAAAGTTGCTATTTAATTCGATTTAAACTTTTTCGATGATATTTTCCTTCTTTTACACTTACGACTTTAGTGTGGTTTGCGTATGATATAGAGGCTATATAAATATAGGGGTTATGTTTATGTATCCTTCAAGATCTGGCTCTGAAAAATTGTCTTCAGAATATACGAATCACGCCCTGATGTGTTACCAATATGCAAGACAATACTTATCGGCAACAGCTCAAATCAAGCTCTTTACTCCTGCTTTTCAGAACTCCTCACTTGTGCAAAGCAAAATGGGTTGTGTGAATAATTTGTAACCATATGTTACCGTATGCAACAATGAAAGATATCTGCAAGAAAAAGATCAAATGTGTTTAGTTTATAAACATCAGTGAATCTTAAGACAATGCGAAATGCCGCCCTATCAAATCATTAAAACAAACTAGAATCTAGAAAGTATTGCCGAAATCTTGAGACGTCTGTTTTACCTTTCACAAAAATATTGAATCATATATGTATAGGGATAATTCGGCGTTATGTTGAGATAAGTGCGGAAGTGATACTATATTGCTTCTTGGCGAGAAACTAACCAGTGCGGAGAGCTAGGTGACAGAGTTCATTGTCGTCGTGAAGATCCGGCTGCTTTCGCCAAATTACATCCTATACACCACACTTGTAAACGTCACGGTAGAACTTCCATTTGACGGTCTGGCACTGGACGATGAATTCACGATGCACAATACCGTGAATGTCGGAATCAAATAGATGAGTATACTTTTGATTGACGTATAGCTCTGTCGCGCCGCTTTTGAAACGTCAGTGTCGCTCATGACATTGCCTATGACCCATCGCCTCTTTGCTATAAATTTCACTGGTCATAGCCAATGTGTCTCTCAAATTTTTACTTTGGCTTTTTATTCCAACTTCCTGCCTATGACAAAAACGCAGACTACAGCATACACGTGAACGCAAAAACAAAAGATTCGCAATTTGCGAAGTAGACGCAGCACTGTGACTCGCTACATTGCCTCTTGAAAGTCACTGATATCTCTCGCAGTGCGTGCAACCGTGTAGTGCCAACTACTGGTGCGCTTCGGAACACGTCTCAGAACTTTCCGTTAAAACCTCGTATATATGTGTGTGTGTGTGTGTGTGTGAGTTTCTATATATGTAAATGTGCCTGTTCGTTATATTGAAAAATCTACGATGCTTTCGTATAATCATTGTTTAGTAAATTTCACTTTATCACCGTATCAGACACATTCTTTTTTTTTTTTTGAGACAAATATCCCCCAATTCATCATTATTCAGTCGACAATTCATAATGTTGCACGGATTTGGTTTCTGAGTTGCCTAGCTTATAGCATGTGGATTTATATTTACAAACTTTAACCGATAGAACCTCAGAGATCTACGACACAAATTTGTATTTCAGACGTCTGTATATTGTCAGTTAGTGTAGAATTGGGTTGCCTTATCAGTATTAATTCCATAATCCATCGTCTACTCTAGGGAATTCTATCAAGTATGACGAATTCCTTCTTCGCATTTTAAATAATATTACTCCATTTCTAAGCATAAGCATTTACATTAAAATCGATACATTGCTTCAGTTTACCCAAAAGACATGCGCGAACGCATATACCTTCAGGGAGATTGAGAATTCCCCCATAATCTCAAAATGTCAACGGCAAACTCTCTGCTTGTGAATGCACTTGGATTCACTTTGACAATAAAGACAATGGGTACACAAAAAATTCACTGATTAAAGCCAACGATATATAACGATGGCCATTCAAACAAACTATTACAACAATCTACCGATGAATGGGAAGAGAAACACAAAGTATGAAATACAATAGATAATAGTTCTGCTACGAATGTATGGAACACACAGAACGTGCATTATATGAAAGAAATGCATTCCATGTTGAGAGAAGATGAACCCATAATCAAATAAGTCAGAAAATATAATAAACAACTCTTAGTAATCTATGTGCTGACGTAGTTAATATTAGAGAAAAGCAAATAAACAAAAATGGAAGCCGAGTTAAGAATACACCACACGCGTATAAGCAAGAGAACAGAGTTAGAATATCCAACGTAAATTATTAATTTAATTGTATAAATGAAAGCTGAATATTTTATAATTTCAACTGTTACATCGGACAACCAAGTTCAACACATTTGCTACTCTGAATATGTATATATCTGTATGTGTACGTATGTGTATGCATCTATGTGTATGTGTGTGTGTGTGTGTGTGCGTGTGTGTATGTGTGTGTGTGTGCACATATGAATGAATATACATATGTGTTTGATGATTACTTCGAGTATGGGGTTGTAAAATACAATTTATATTGAATCCTCCTCTGCAGATTTGACTGTATTAAACATTTCATCTAACAGTCTCTTTCTTTAATTACTTAGACATTATCTCGCTTTAGCTTGATAATGTATTCTATAAAGTACTAAACATCTTACCATGTAGCTTAATTTTATGTATTTTATTCATATTTAATAAAAGCAAAGTAAATATGTTCGGTACTAATTGTAAATAGGTTATGTTCTATGTCTACTATTGATTATTTGAAGCTGCGTTTCATATAATGATTTTATGTTTTCTCATTGTAATTATTTACTTTGCTTTCCGTTAAATCAGTTATTCCTCGATTAATATTATTCACATTAAATTTGTATTCAGTTAAATTCTTATTTACCCAATTTTAGCTATTATTGTTCGTTAAATTTCTATTGCATACAGAGTTTGTGTAAAAGCATTTAGTAAATGTTATTTTAATGCTCCGTTGATATTTTATGTAGCGTTTATTTTCACTTGCAACACATGGATATCAATTCCTGATGTTTACTATCTCTTAGAAAAATGAGGAGTTACGAAATATGCCACTTCTTGTACCTGATATTTTTTTATGAATCTGGGCTTATCTGTCGCTTTTCTTATACATAATAACCGACTTATATTTCTGAGAGACAAACTACTGGTGTGAATAAAGGTTTCATCAATGAGCAGACTTACCAATTATATTAATATTGATATCAAAACTTGGTTCCAGTGATAAGTTAACGTAAACATAATTCAAAATCAAGAGTTTTCTTTGTTTTTTGTTTAGATAATATATTTTTTAGTTATGCGTAATCACTTTTCAGGACTGACAACTCCAAATGGCCGCTAAATATTGTTTAATGGAGTCTATGATTACTACTCAAGCCTACAGTTTTAGAATAACTTTCCTGTTTCATGCACTGAAACATGTCATCCTTAAACATGTTATGTTATCTTCTCTAATATGTGGACAGCTTCATTAAAATTTTCTAATATAGGGGACTGTGAACAAGTTAATGAGATCCCGTTTCTAACAAAAACCTTTACCAATGCAGAGTTGCTCTTGAATCGTCTAGCCTCATTACATTCCCCCTTCGATGACATGTAAATTTACTTCCATAAACCATGGGAACACGCAATTTCGAATGACGTTCATTAAATACGGCCAGATCAGAAGCTATTAGCTTCATCTCTGCTCATTACAATTCCACTTTACCGTCTTCGAAACATGACTTTTATGTAAGCTGTCCACGTTAGGTACTACTTCCCGATTAGCTCATTAGCTTTTTCCTGCCTCTTCTAACCAAGGGCACAATGGCTATATAACACCATCTACTTATCTTAAGAAATTTATGTTGCCATTGATTTAGAGGATTAACTAACTACACAACATTAACACCATATTAGCAGCATATAATTTACTTTATCACGCTACACACTGTCTCTTTAGCCCACACGATTTCACTAAACACACTCTCAGATAAAATACCTCTGTATTTCAATTACCGTTTCAGAACCGACAGTTATTAGGCATGTGATTTGCGATTCAGAAACTTCTGATAGATTTAATTACTGCCAGTTTAATAATCATTTACAGCACAATCGAAGTAGTTATACACCGTCGCTATCATCACCATCATCATCATCATCATCATCATCATCATCATCACCATCATCGTCGTCATCGCCGTCGCCGTTGTAGTCACCTTCATCATCATCATCATCATCATCATCATCATCATCATCATCATCATCATCGTCATCATCGCCGGCGACAATAGCAGCTGCACTAACAGCATCACAATCGAAGAATATGACTATTAGAGTTCCTTAATTGGAGTGATAGGAATTACTATTTAGGAGAGAAATCAATATTAATCAATTTAAAGTACCAACTAACGAGTACGAAGTCTATCAGAATGAAATATTTAGTTGTAGTTTCGATATTCTCCAGAAGTCTTTTAGAACATTATTCCGAAAGAGAACATTTTTTTCTTTCTTTCGTTTTCCTTTCTTTGTGACTCAAAGTTTAGGTCCACGTAAATTCACCTCAAAATATTTCAAGAATTTACTGAATAATAGTATGATGATAATGATTATAATGATAATGATGATGAAGATAGTAATGATATTCTTCTTCTTCTTCTTCTTCTTCTTCTTCTTCTTCTTCTTCTTCTTCTTCTTCTTCTTCTTCTTCTTCCTCTTCTTCTTCTTCTTCTTCTTCTTCTTCTTCTTCTTCTTCTTCTTCTTCTTCTTCTTCTTCTTCTTCTTCTTCTTCTTCTTCTTCTTGGTCTCTAAATATGGGATACTCACGCTGAATTCATTTTATTTACGTGCTACTCATAAAGTATTCACCAGCATAAAAACAATGTCATGGAAAAACTGAGAAATGTTATCTAAATACATGTACCATAAAATATTGAACGGAGACATCGTACTAAATTCTGTACTTTCACATACCTGATTGCTAAAAGTAGATTATGATGCAAATAAACACACTTTAAAATTCTAAATAATTGTAAACTAAATATTTTAAAGCGTTTTGCAAATCACGCTGATATGATATTCATATATGCGTTCCAAATTAGCGTCGTGGTTTTTATTCTCATCAGACGTTTTATATATATTGAGATGGATACTGTCAATTTTTAAGGCTCGGTGACTAATGAATTAGAGTTATATATTAGAGACACTATGGCATATCTGCCCCACAGTTGTACCTTGAATGAATACCCTTTAACACATGAATTAATATCATAAATTGCGCATTTTTAGTTACACTTATAATATCTTGTACACGCGGTTCCTGTTTTTGTCAAAGGAGATATCGAGGGGGTGAGAGATAAATATAGAAAGAACGAATTGCATAGAGTATTCCATGGAAAATAATTAAAATGTACTCTATAAATATCAATCAATCAACACGCCGAATTGTATATAAAACAAAATAAACAGAGATAATATGTGAGAACAGATGTGTACATCATAACTATGTCTCTTACTTCTACTTATATCCAAATTTCCCTATTTCTTTACTCTCTCGCGTTTCATAAAGTTCCGTACGATAATCCATTTTGTCTACAATGAACTGTGGAATGGATGACATATGCAGTTTATGACGAATAATCACACATTACAGAAATACTTGCTAAGAATGTTATTACGTTTTTTTCCTTCCAGTAGTATTTTTTTTTCTCATTGAGTTTACTACTAAGAGAACTTGATACTTCAAGCTAACTGCAGCTGTTTGATTGTGGAAACGTCTTTCTATTCAAATTGAAATATTTGATTTTTCCAATTCATATTTACATACAGCACTACCACAACCGTAAGAGGATTCACAGTAAAAATCAAAAACAATAAAAATGAAATAAAGACAGCTATAAATGATTCGTATATAACCCTGTCTCATTATGTCCGATCATGTGTGCGTATATATGCTGTATATATTACGTGATCAACATTTATGGTCCACGTCTCAAATTTTTATATAAGTAATTGAAAGCTTCACTTATTCAAAGTTTCCTTAGACATCAGCTGTTCTAAATTATGTAAGACATAATTCTTAGATATTTTTTACTTTATATATATTTTCTGCACAACTTGATTTCTTTATAAATTCTCATGGGTAAGCTTAACTCTATTGACATATTCCTTGAATTACTTGAATTAATATTTCAAAAAGACAGAAAAACGTAATATATATATATATATGTATATATATATATATATATATATATATATATATATATATATATATATATATATATATATATATATATATATATATATATATATATATATATATACCGACAGAGAGTCAGAGAGAGAAAGAGGCAGACAGACAGTGAACAAAGACTAACAGATCAATGCAACGAAATGGGAGATGAGATGGCCGCATCATATTTAGAATCTATTGAGAAATATGTGATAGTTAAAATGATGTTCTCTGAGTGAGTGTGACATTGTAAATCAAATGAGATATATGATAATAAGAAAAGAAAATCTTTGTCAGGAGGATTAAATTTGCATATGTCAAAATCTTATCAGATAGATATCGATGGCATTGTTCATGTCCTATATATATATATATATATATATATATATATATATATATAGCTGGATAAATAGATAGATAGATAGATAGATAGATAGATAGATAGATAGATAGATATGTGTGTGTGCGTTTGTGTGTATCACACTCATACACACACACATGTATTTATGTATATATCTTATACATCTAATGATTTCCTTATATATAACTAGATAACACTGACTTTATTAAATGGACTCATCAAATATGTCAGGAAATACTGTAAAAAAGTTTATTGGTTATGTTTATTAAATAAATAAATGCATAAATAGATATTAGAATTAGAAGCGAAGATGACAGGCAATTCCTTAAGTAATGATACTAATAAATATCCATAATAAAAATAATATGAAGATGCAACAGCAGCAATAGTAGTAGTAGTAGTAGTAGTAGTAGTAGTAGTAGTAGTAGTAGTAGTAGTAGTAGTAATAATAATAATAATAATAATAATAATAATAATAATGATAATAATAATAATAATAATAATAATAATAATAATAATAATAATAATAATAAGAAGAAGAAGAAGAAGAAGAAGAAGAAGAAGAGGAAGAAGAAGAAGAAGAAGAAGAAGAAGAAGAAGAAGAAGAAGAAGAAGAAGAAGAAGAAGAAGAAGAATTTTAAATGCCAATCTTGTATTAAATTTTTCTTCCGCAACAAAAATAGCATCAAGAAAATAAAGAATGAATATTTTACATAATGAAATTATAAATGCATGCGTATATGCATAAGGTTGTTGGCACATTCTCGTCATAGAAACGTCAATTGAAAATTGCAACGGAAGATTACATTTTCAGAAGCAATTTCTACTTTCATACAATAATCTCTGAGATATTCTACTTGGTAACATACATGTAAATGATCTATGCAGACTGGTAGTAATGGAAAAAAAGATAAATCATATATATATACAGGGGTTGAACAAAATAATGGAAACACATAGCATCATAATATCATAATTATGAAATATCAATAAAACAGTCAAAAGCTACTTTATTTTTATGTTTTTTGAATTATTATTAGTCTTGCTTAATATATTTTTGCTATTAGGTGTCGCTGTTAATGCTTTCTTCTTTATTATTCTAGAGAGGGTCGTTGTATGTCTCTTCTTGCGATGTCTTAAAGTCAAAAGACGGTTGTTTATCTGGATTTAAATTTTCTTTCCACTGATCCATCGTTGCTATAGTTTGCTGAGGATATATATAATGCATACCCTATAAGACATTTAGATTTATCTCTTCATGTGCATCCGGGGTAAGTTTGAACTCTTGGTTGTTCATTGTTACATGTCTTTACATTAGATCGGGGAGCAAGAAATAGCTTTCTGTATCTATGGTTGCTAGAAACGTGAATGCCTTGTACCTATATTTGTTATAGCATTTAAGAGAAAAAGAAGGCTTGTCTACACAAGACCTATGCTTACAGCAAATTATTGGGGAGATGGTATTATAAAGGATTTAATCACTCTAACCGCTAAGATGCTGAACATAATGATAATGACGAGAGTCGGTTTTAAATATTTCTTTAGAAGTAGAAAGCCATATAATCTTACCGCTATTGTTTGAGGTTGTTAAGATTCAAAATCCAACAGGTGGGAGGCAGGAATGATTATTAACATATTTCAGATTCTCCTTGAGTGTATGAACGGGCTTATAGGAATTAGTTGTGAACACAAAAGAGACATCTAAAACATCGGTCCGACTTAGATAAGAGTCAATAGAGATTTTATGTCTTGAAGATAGCAATTAACTGTTTTTGAAAGGAATTCATAGAATTGTCATGAAATTTGTGTGGGTCTGCCAATACATTCAGACGCTATATATATAAAATTTCGAATTTAGTTCAATGAGTGTAAATTGGCCAAATCGAGTGTATCTGCGCTGGTATATGAACACATTGGGACTTCGAATAGTTCACTTGTTTTAATCTAATTTCTCCAAACAGATCCGCCATGGCCTTGTGATTTGGTAGTCCAAAGATGAAAGATATCCGTATTGCGCATATTCATGTGTATGCGCGCGTGTATGTTTGTCCGTGTGTATGTGTACGTGTGTGTGTGTACGTGTGTGTGCATGCGTGTGTATATGCATATAGACACTCGTTTATACTCATATACATGCAAACATGGATATGTGAAAATCTTTTCTGGAAGTAGTGGATCCCGAAGCAGATACTAAAGATGAAAATTAATGATCGTTAATATTGTGTTGCAAAAACACAATATTAACATTCTAACACGATGAGCTAGAAGTCGATGGATGTGTAAAGTTTAGTTACTATCTTTGATAACTTTATCTTCTATACCAAACATATTATTTCCTTTGTTGGTGTGCACACACAAAGACACACACACATGCAAGCAGATGTTCAAACATAAGTATGTGTATGTGTGTGTAACAATTACACACATGCAAATTATGATAAGGAAAATTATTTGTTTTTATAAAATAATATAAACTGCAGCGCCAGTTTTTATCGTTCTAGATGTCGTCTTGTTTGTGTGAGAAAGGGTAATATTGAACTCTTGAATAGAATTGACAAATAATTCTTATAAACCCATGGCTACTCAGAAAATATTCACTCCGGGAATAAAAAAAATACCCTCGACTGCCTTTCCCAAGGTTTTCGCGTATGTAATTTCACAAACCACTCCCATGACAACATAAGAATGTTGAGAACATTTTCGTTCAATGTTCTGAATTCGTCGCCCAGTGTGTTCGATCCAAAACCATATAGTCGATGTTTTCAAAATTCTGCAAAACTTCGGAAGCAATTCAGTAGTTTTAATCTCACCATAATATTAGTCCCCCTGTAATTTTTTTTTTTTTTTTGGCTTAATCTCACATTATAATTATCAAGCATGAAATAATATACATCAGAGAAAACCTCACGCATATCGGCCGAATAATTTATGTGCCTTATCTATTTCATATTTGCAACAAACACTATAATATTTATTATATTACATTGTCGATTTTTTTCTGATGGCTGTATACAAAATAATATCCTGCTATAGACGTACTCTACTGACATATAGCCTGAGGTTAATACAAGGCTAATATTTGTAAAACATACGGCTGTCGTAAACTTATCCTTTCACATTATTTAATGATATATGGAACACTGAACGTAGTTTTGATGTATCGTACACCAATGCATAGAAGACTGTTTTCTTGATCCAATATAATTATATTATTTTTATTGATGATCCATATCACAGATATCCTATTAGATACCCTACAAGTGTAAGCTACCGCTCTTATTTTATTTGACAATCACTCACTTCTAGATTACCTGATCGGCTGAAAGCCAGATCCAATCAAAGTTGATAACTTTTGTAGTTGAATACTATGAAAATATTCGCGGTCGCCAGCATTTTATGCTACGAGCAGTAATCAAGAACAGAGAAAATCAAATAAAGCTCAAGTTGGAGAAATATAAGATCAAGGCAATCAATTTCATTCCGATGTGTATGAAATTAGACTTAACATGGTTGTTACAAATCTCTAGCGAGAACCAAGCTCGTTCTTTCACGTGTGTGACCTTTCGTGATAAAAACCGACTCGAATAATAACATTGATACCTGCTGTGATACTTAAAACGACAGTAAAAGAAAATCAGTATTAATGACACAGCGAAAAGGAAGCCACTACGCAGTGGTAAGAGAGAATGTATTCGTAATATAAGTCCACTTCAAATTTCGACTTGTCATGACAACAATAAATAACAATCTTATGAAATACGACGTGTACTTCGACAACAAACGAACACTCTGACCTGCTATATGAAACTAGAGCCATTACTTTTTGATCACGCTACAAGTAAAGCACTGCAAATAATTTCGGCAAATGGCAAATCATTTCCGAGAACTCGCTATTCTGATTTCCGTACAAAATGTTCAAAATTAAGAGCTGCCATTGCACACCGAGATATTTGCGATATAAATTTTTACGGGGTAAAAAGCAAAACACCGTAAAAAAAACATTTGCATTGCTAGCTATATATGACTGTGGAATTTTACTATTCGTAGGCAATATACACGTACATACATACACACGTAGATACATACATACATACATACATATACATACACACACACATATATATATATATATATATATATTA
>NC_068992.1:5177985-5179153 GCF_001194135.2 Octopus bimaculoides
TATATATAATACAAAAAATATATATGCATGTATACACACATATATGTGTATACTTTCATCTACATGTGTATATAGATGCATATCAAGGTACAGGACGTTAGAACAATGAAATACAGACAACGGAACGAACACATAGGAAAACAGAAAGCTACTTGGAATTATTCATCAGCTGCCTCTATTCTAACTCGACGTTTCTAAGATACGAGGTACGATCAATAAGTATGCGGACTGGTGCCAAAGTAACGAAGGTAAAGTACGCGCAGGAAAGCCGCACGGCAAAGTTTGAGAACCACCGCTGCTGTGCATGCGCATCAATTTTCAACGTCCGCTCTCTACGGCATACGTCCGCTCTCTACGGCAGTGCTTCAAAAGAATGTTTGTAGCCAGTGATCTTCGCATTGACTATGACGAGAAAAGTTGTTATAGCGATACCTGCTCAGAGGCATATACAAGGTTGCAAAAAGCTTACTGAAAAGAGTGTATGAGTCGCACACATGTGTACGAGTCGTTCAGAGGTTTCCAAGATGGCCGAAAAAAATGTTGATTTTGACGAACGTTTTGGGAGACCCGCAACCAGCAGAAATGAGCAAAACATCCCAGATGTGCTAGCAGTTGTTAAGGGAAATCGGCAAATCACCATCCGTAATTTTTCAGGGGTACTGCAAATTAGTTGAAGTTCAGTTCAGTCTATTATCACTGACGATTTGGGAATGAGACGCGTGTCTGCAAAGTTTGTGCCAAAACCAACTTCAGTTGACCAAAAAGAGACTCGGGTTCCATTTGCACAATGTCTCTTTGAGGGTATCGAGAATGATGAACACATCTTGAAAATTTGCATAAGCCTCTGAGCAGGTATCACCAAGCTTTAGGCAAAATTTGATGCAGATTCTCTGCTTAACTTCCGCCATGGTCAACGCGACAATCACACGCTACACACCTTCCTTCCAAGCACTTAGAGTGCATACTAACAGCGTTTAAGTTCAATTCGTGCCAGGCGGCTTCACTGCGCGTGCTGAAGTTCCGTTACTATGCCAATAGTCCGGATACATATTAATGAGACCACGTACATATACATATATATATATATATATATAATTGTATATATACAGAAACACACACAACCGGCACCACGCACGTGCAAGAACACACACACACACACACACACACA
>NC_068992.1:5179454-5193333 GCF_001194135.2 Octopus bimaculoides
AAAAAAAAAAAAAAGCAAAGGTGGTAGTGATGGTTCGGATTCTAATATAGGTCTTAATAGTAATGAGAAGGATAGAGTTTTGTTTGGCCTTGTGATTATAAAAACAAAGAAAATTATTTATTCGCAAATTTTTGTTAAATTTAGTGAAGTAGGTTATCTAGTTAAAGTCATTTCTTAGGGTAATGATTACGTTTATATTGTTCCTCTGCTTGTTATATTAAGAAAAGGGTTTTGAATCATTTCCATTCTTTTAGGAACAGAAGTAGGGCTTCTTATACTCGTCTTAGCAATTTTATCTGGAATCTTAAAGATAATAGTAAATCGTTCTTTATTGAATAGAACGTTTTAGGGACGGGACCGGCTTATAAGATTCGTAATAGATTCTGCTCGTTTTGTTCTGAGGAATTATATTTGATTTTATTTGCGAGAGGAAAACTGCTAAATTCTGAACCTGAAAGAGGATTTTTCTGTATTCACAGGAATAATTGTGTGTTGAAAAAATTTTCGATAAGGAAGTCCATTATGGGTGTTTTATATTGTCTTATTTTTGATTCACCTGGTTTTTGGTTAACCGATTATTGAGAGTTTGATAATCACTGTTTCCCCCTTTGTATTTACTATTTAAGTAGGTTCCTCTCTGATTGTTTTTGTCTTTGCATTTGTTTTCGGTTTTCTACATTGCCATTATATATTACTTGGGTTTTATTTCTAGGTGAATTCTTTCCAGTGTTATATTCTTGATTTGGATATATATTCTAGTTTAATAAAACAATATAAGCACTCTTTAGATTATCACTTCTAAATTGACTTCTTAATGCTGTGATTTCAATAATCTATAGCTTATATATATACAGAGAAAAGTAGATAGATAAATAGATAGATATATAGATAGAAGTGTGTGTGTGTGTGTGTGTGTGTGTATCCGTCTGTGTGTGCTTGTATGCGTGAATATCAGATGGCGTATGCCATGCATATGCGTGATATATCACTATTAACGTCTCATAAAATATCACGTTTCCGGTATCTTTTGCGAAAGAGCTAACTGGCACTATGACTCGTATACGTAAAGGTTATGTATTTGACTTAAATATTGCAAACACTACATTTACATACTCTAATTAAATGGGAAAATGCGAGTAAGGGAAATAATGTTCTTAAGATTATAATCTTCGAAAAGTACAGGACTACGTCATCAGAAAAGGTACATTGAAAAGCAATACTTCAGTTTGGTAACGGCCATTAGCTGAAACCAGTAACTGTACACACATACACACACACATACACGCACGCACTTTATTTATATATATATATATATATATATTCGGAAGAAATGGAGGTTTCTCCTTGCAGTCTCTTGACGATCATTCTGCTTAAATTTTCGTAGGCCAATCCAACACATTTACGAAAATAATAATACGCAGAGATTATGTTAGTCGCAACAAGTGTAAAATTATGGGTAGACAACTGCTTGGTGTGATCCTGTTATTTGCAGGTAAGAAAGTACTCGTGACTTCGACATAGAAATATATTCTTCCATACAGATACCCGCACAATATCCTGCACACACGGCGTTTGTGAATAGTAGCCATTTATTGTAGTTATTATAAAGTCGGGCGGAAACCATACCATCACCTTGAGAATATATAGTATCATAATTACTCATGTAAAATATATATATATACACACATTTGCGCCTACATACACAGGTATACATATTGGTTTTCAATATTATGTTTTATGTTGAGTGAGGTATAACAATACTATATAACTGAAACTGTTTTCTTCTGAATCTCTCAAATGTTGAATTAATTATTTCTAGAATCTGCCCTTGAGACGTCTTGAGGAACCACTCTACTACTAATTACATAATTGTCATACTTCTTTAGATCATATCAAAAATTATTAATGTTGTTTTGTTATTATTATGTCAACGTTGACATATCGGTTAAAATTCGATTAGGGTAACTCATCTTGGAATATGAAAAGATATGGAGATAATGAGTGTATTTATTGATTTCGATTTTATTACAATTCATCTACGTCACATACATAATTCTTTCGTTCTCCTGCTGTCAGTCCTCAGGCCTTTCTTCCATGCGGTGTAAATGATACTTAATTATTCATATACATCCTCAACAGTAACGTATACATCGTTTACCGAGTTATGAAAGTTCACCTCCTGCTAAATATATCTATAAAGAGTAATACTGCAAACAATCTTTATTTTTACGCGATAATTGATAGCTATGGTAAAAGACGATGTACGTTGTATTGAATATTAGACATCTCTAACGTTTCAGAACGACCTTCGACCGTTGACCGCAGCAAAGCTTATAAGCTATTAATAAATGGTTCATTAGTAAACTTACTGGACAGTTCGCCGTAACGCTTTGGATAATTTCATATTAATTTCAATCGAACAAAAATAATATCCGACGAGAAATTAATCATTTTATGAGTAGAGAATTTCCTAATTTTCCATTCTGTATAATACAGTTCAAATATGTTGTCCTCAATATGATATTAAATTAATTTTTGCTCACGTAATTTTTCATAATATCAAATCTGTTACAGCTATATAACTTAAAGCATTATACTCATCTGCAGAAAAAGAGAGGTCTATACTGTAGAATACGGTGATGAATATATTTTAGTCCATGTTACAAAACAAAATGGAAAACACACGTTTCAAATTCAAATTCGGGTATGTAACAGTATCCTCGTAACATTCACAGGAATGGTCTCGTGTCAAAAAATTTTAATTAACTTTTAGTTTCCCGTGTCTATTTTTTAAAGACTTTCCCTCCCATTAACGTATTATCTTTTACCTGTTTCGAACGTTACACTGTGACTATGCTTGTGCGCCGCCTTTTACAAATTTTAATTGAATTAATGGGGCCCACTTCTCTCAGACTCTGTAACGAAACGCCAAGTTACAGAGATGTAAGTACACCGACACTGATTGTCAAGCAAGGATGAAGGGCAAAAAGGGACACGAGTACGTGCACATACGCATGCGCGCACTCAAATACATAAATACGCAATGGAATCCCTTGAGTTTCTCTGTACCAAATCCACTCAGGAGGCTTTGGTCGGCCGAGTCTAATATAGAAGTCCTTTTTTGGACAAGGTGCCAGCAATGGAAGCGAAGCCAGATCCACGTGGTGGTGAAGCAGATCTAGTTTCACGTTTTTTACTACAATACGGCTGTCCCAGTTTGTTCCTACCTTCTATTTCACACACACAAACTCACACTCACACACACACACACACACACACACATATACACATATATATATATATATATATATATATATATATATATATATTTCTAGGTGGATATCTTTTTGTGTAGTTGATGTTCATGTATATTCGATGTAGTACACACGCCTTGATTCTACATTTTGAATCATTTCTTTGAGACGTGAACCAAAAGCTATCTCGACAAGTAAGAATTCTAGAAATTATGCATTGTCAAGTCCTTATATGTATAAGAAAATTTAAAAAAAACGCAATTGTCATATGAGTTCTTCAACGAGAATACCTTCTAAAGAATAGTAAATAATTCTGAAGAAATCAAGGCACATTTCAAAATGTAACAATGCAATGACACTCTGATTCGTTACAATATATATCAGGCTTATATTGTCATTTATCTTTTTACGATTCTCGTAGAAGCTTGTTGAATTAACTATAGGCAGCTTTTAATCGAAACATATGACTGAGATCTGATTATATTTTTCTTTTTGTCAATAGAATGTTTCTCTGATGACAAGTTACTATAGCAACCTGTCGAACAGCGAAATATCTCTGACTCAAAGGGAAAAATTAAAATAGTTATGGAACCTAAGTTGGCAATCACTGACATTGACATCAATACATTTTCAATCCAAATGGCATGTGGCAGTGAAAGTTCAGCGAGGTTAAAATCAATTGACTTTGCTCGATCGAATATACCTAAACCCAATATCGAATCTTCAAACTCGTATTATTTTAATTTCTACACGAAATGCGTTTATAATTTTGCATTCCACACCCTCGTGCATATTTAATATAATGTAGTGTTCACCAGTTCTATAATGTTGGTCTTACTGCGAAACGACAGATAAAGTCTTCGTTTCTCCTGCCATTTGCACCTGACATATATGCTAACTTGTATTGATTCATTTTCCTTCTCTCTTTCGATGTTCTGTTTAATAATAGAGGCCATGGGTTCTGCGAGTACCATACATATTCATTTTATGTGCAACAAAATGGTATATAAAGAATTTTGATAATATCTGTCTTAAATTAAAATCCCATGCTACCCGAAACCGTATAAAAGATTGTAGGTACAATAGGTATATGCTTATACCTACCTATCCACCTTTGCATATACACGCACACACATACATGCACACATCTATATATATGCGTGTGTATATGTGTATATGTTTAATTTTAAGATATATTCGCACGCGCACGAGTGCGTGCGTCTGTGTGTGTGCGAAGTTGTTACTGTCTATGCGTTTTTGTAAGAGCTTTAGTGTGTGACGTTGATATTAACCGTTAGATATTTTCACTTAAAATATAAGTGCACGGCTCCTTAAAATATACTTTGAAATATATTAGAGTTAGTGAAGAATCAACGTCATAAACCGAAATAAATACACTCGGAAACGAATAAACTATACAATATCACGATATCTTTTTTATCTGTGATTTTTAGTATATGTATATATGTATATATAATCATGTAAGTATGTGTATATAAATATGTATGTCTGTGTGTGTGTATATATATTCGGATCAATTCTTTGAGCGTTGTACACTATAAAATATGAATGAATAAACATTGAAAACTGGATACGTTTAAAAGTTTTAGCTTCATTATAACACTGACACCCTATTGTACAGATCCAATTTGAAAGACAATATATCATATTCATTTATAATATTTTGGATCACACCAACTGGACATATTAGGCATGTTTTGTGAAAAAGAAATCAACGAAAGCTCTTTTACTAGATTATATTATAGAACATTACTTCTTTCGATAGTATTCTCGTAAATTAATGTCAGTTGGATTAACTTGCTGTGTTTTGTGTATATGTTCAAATATCAAACTATCACATCATTCATCACTGGCACTATTCTCAGTATTATAATTGTATATATTTCATTTCAAAAGCTGCATTGAGAGGAGACAGAGGGATAGAGAGGACACAAGAGGCACTGACATCAGAGAGAAAACAGTTATTTACACACTAAATATTCTAGTGTATGATGATTGTTCCAAACTGGCGTTAAGTTGGTTGAACGCTACTCAAGAGAAAACTTGGATATTGTGTAGCGCCTGATGGTTTATTTATTGCTTCAATAGATAGAATATATATTTTATTTTCTTTCATTTTCTCAAATAGAAAAATAACCACTGTTGCTTTTCAGCTATAAAATGAAACCCGATATATTTCGGCCATTAATTGCATTATACAGTTCAGTCGGAATGTTTGGATTTTACATCAGAAACACTGACCTCTCTATTTCTCTAAGGCCAATTTTGTTTATACCTTTAGCTTTTGTTGCGAAATAAGCCATCGTCATAACCAATCCATAATTCTGTATTTGTTATTTCCATCTGTGAAGGCATGTGTGTGCGGGAATATGTGTCTACATTACAATTTTATGTGTGTACGAATATCTAAACGTAGTGCAGTTTATTAGCACTGTTTATCACCATGCATTACTTTAAAAGGGTAATTGTTACACTGTATGTAGTCACATGAAGCTTAGAGTTCTATTTCTATTTCAGATTTATTGTTCGAAGCTTTTACATGTTGCTATTTGATTTTGAGAGTCTATAGCTAATGATCGGGCGAAATGATCAGATTCAAATCTACCTTTGCATCGTTCTCGCTGCTTGTCATCGCTCTAGATTCATACAAAGTTAATGCAACGTCGACGATTGTAAGGAAGCTAAACATATTACACTTTTTGATCTTTGATATAAACTCTATAGGAAACTTCTTAATGGACAAATAACACACCAACTGTGTTTGTCTGTTTGGTGAGTGTTGACATAATCATTCATATGACAATGCTGTATGGAGACACACTCACTATGCACCACAGTTTTATATCAGGTAATGTACGTGGAAATGGCAGAATTAATTACGTTTTCATAGAGTAGCATACTTGATAGATATCTTATTATCACTAAAAGTAATAGAATCATTGAAATCATACTTGTAGCAGTTTCACATATATTTGTAAGTACGCCTAGTGTTCATTATCTGTAAACACGTACTGAGTCATTGAAAATGGATATTAGTTTTCTGGCGAAAATGTGGAAAATGATGCCATTCTAACTTTCAGTCGTTCGAAGTTATAACGAAAAATTAATTTGAGACAACGTTCAGTAGCTCTGATTTCGAACTAGTATAATTTGTATTGTGTTGTTGATGTATTTAAATATATTATAAAATATTAAACCGCATTTCCGCACATGTAAACTTGTTACTTCTTACCTATTTCGCAAGTATTATGAATGCAGAAACGGTAAGTGAAACAGCAAGAAATTAAATGAGAAAATCTGACGCTCATTTAAATCTATGTTACATATGAACAGCATAATTATAATAAATATGTTAGTATATGAACAAAGTATAAAAACAAAAACCTTTACACCAAAACCCTTTATTCACAGAGCAAACATCTTTCACGCGCTTATGAAGAATAAGATTCCTAGTGGCAAATGATTCCTCTAGTTGTTACATAGGAATGATATAAATGTATAACCCAGTAGTTTGAGAAATATGTTCAGGAATCTGAATGCCCTTCAGATATGTATTTCAATAGGAACAATTAGCGTGACATTGGCGCAGTATATACCAGGTCATGAGAGGTGGGACACTTGGTAAAAATTTGTCACAGGATTTCCATCGAATACAGCAAAGTAGCAGAACAGATCAACTTGCCAGGATTAATTGGCAAGTTGAGAATAACACCTTTGGTACTAATTCCCACTCAGACTTAACTAGTGATATTTAATGTCCTCGAAATCATTACAAAGACAATGCGTTAAACTCATTAAACTATCCTAACGAATATTATATTTTCGTATACTCATTATATATGAACCTTAGTAAAAAATTAAGTATGAACTATTTCTATACATTTTCCCGTGAATCATGTTGAAACTGCTTCAGCGATAGTTCCCGTGGTCAATTAGTATTTGGGGAATTTTTAGCAAACACACATAGACAGGTGATAAGGCCTGTGTTGATCAGACCGCAATTGTAACGTTAGTACAGACAATGCAGGTTTTAAACCTGTTAATCCAGAGTCGGTTTAAAGCAAAATTTACCACGATATACAACTTGACGAGTTTTCAAACAGTGACACCTGTGATGATTTTCCAGTTTCTGCAGAGCGATTGATACGTAAGTGTTCTATCTAACTTCAATTGGACCATGTGTTTGCCCCTACTAATTGCTTCTGCATAACCCCACAAGCTCAGCAGATTTAATTCTTGGCCCTCATTTGTCACCTGACACCGCTCATTATAATAAATATAGAACAAAATGAACTGCTTGAATACATTTGAGATCCATACCATACCAGACGATTACCATTTTGAGGGAACAGGTTCATAGATCTTTACCAGTTTCTCAGGCTTCAATTTCAGCCTCCAGTTATGTGCGATTCCTAGAAGTCGCAAGGTTTCTTTTCTTTCAGCTTTTATCTTAATACCATTATGAGAGGTTTTTCTATGTTTCAAATCACGGAATTACAAGACAAAACAGCACAGTTGACGTAAATGAATTTTTAAGGCGGAGCGTCAAACTCTTGATTCAACCATTGAGGATGATAACCCTCTAGCTCCTAGGAAACATTAGCGTTTTCCACTCGATTATTCCGTCAGTTATCTGATAACTCTCGACAATGGATTTTGGTATCTTTTCCACGACGAGTAAGCAAAGTATCCCTGCGGCGGGAGGATGGATGCTGCTAAATCCAGGCAGTTTACTTCCTTTCGAATGATATATGTTTATCTGAATACGTTTATCTGTACGTACGTCATTCTCTGTGTTTCTGTCTTTGTTCCACCCTACATATATATGCGTGTGTGCGCGCGCGCGTGTTAGTCTACACAAACAAATGCCAAACGTACTGATATATATGTAATTTCATGGAGGTTTCTATACAAATCTAAATACATAGATAGTAGACTGTTAGTCATGAGTGTGAGCAGAGATAGCAGGGGGGAGAGAGGGAGAGAGGGAGAAAGAGATTTACTGTTTATATATGTGTAAATGCGTAAGTTGCTTAAATTACCCCAAACATCTAAGATGGAGTTGAATTATGATGCAAAACTATGATTGGCAACGCCATGCAATCGACTGAAGTAGTATATTGCCGCCAAGAATGTTCGATGTTAAATATCGTAAATATCATGTATAAAGAATGGAAACTTAATCAGATGCTTTTTTTTTCTCTCTAGGGCTTTTACCTTCAGAAGCTGGACATAAGGATGTTCATATAAACTAAATATTGCAAGAAATTTCTGACATGATGTGTTTGATCTTGCCATCTCATATGATGGAAATTTGTTTATATAAATGCAATACTTGACTCTCTTGATGTAGCTTTATGCTTAATGGGATTTTATTGAAAATAATAAATGTTGCCGTATCAGGTATGTTTTATTCATTTTTCTTTCAACTTTGTTTAGCTATACCGTTCGTATGATTTTTTTCTCCGTGTATTTGTAATGATTGAAAATTGTGACGTCGTCTTCTCCAGCTGTCAATATTTTATAATTTTGATATTTCCACTAGAGAGAATCCAATAACTCGCATATTAATAACAGTTAATACGGAGTAAAAATAGTTTGCTTTCTTTTCTTAAATATTTACTAGTTTGCTATAAACATAAAAATTTGAGTTTTACATCTATATGCGTTGAAACAAAATGGAGAGTACCGTCATACGCATTTTCAATACTTTTGTCTTTCTAAAATTAATCATTAACACGATGACTATTATTTGCTAAGCAACACCGGTCAGTTTTCTTATGGTAAATAGAGGTCGATATATATATATATTTAATAAATTTAGTATACTTATTGATATATTAATATTATCAATACTGATATCAATTATGAATGCAAAATTATAGATTGCTTTCAGATATAACAGAATAAATTCGTTTATATACTGAGGTATATAACTATTAGTGTAAATGCTTATAATATTACAGTTGTATAGACTTACTAATAGCATTCTTATCTTAATGCATTCTGAATATTAATATTTTGTCCTTCATAAGTTACATTACCCCATTGATACTAAATGGAAGCTGCAAACAAATGGCTGTTAACATAATGCCCCGTTAAAATAACGTACGAATAAACACATACACTAATCTAATTGCTAACATGCTGTAACCATTTTGTATCCTTCTAACGAATTTTATATGTTTCTAGGATCATCAGGTTTTAGCTGTATTATACGTTAGACGGGATTTTCGAAATGTTGAATTAAAAATGATATTCTGACAATATTTAGAAAATTAGATATTAAGGATAGTGATTTTCTCATTATTGGGTTGCCTACAATTTGAATTAATATATGTTCTATAATAATTTCTGTTTTTAATTTTCTGAATTGTTAATTCACCGGAAAGGATTTTAGATATATTTTTTCATCATATACAACTTAATAATGGGTAATATATTTCTATGAATTCTATGCGTAAATTTATGCTTATTTGAGAGCTCCGATATTTTTAAATATAAATGATCAAATATAATACTTTTCGGAAATTTGAATTGCGTATTGTATATTATATTCTCTTCAAATCTAATGCAGGTATATATTCACAATTACATACTCATGTACTCACGTTCATAAGACATATGACATTTTCCGTTTAAAGTTCCGTAAAGGCGGAGATAAAAGAAAATAAGATCAAAGGTGGATATCATTTTAACGAAATCTAAACATTCAGCCACTGAATATGCTGGAACAACAAAGAACATCATATGAAATAGTTAAAAGTAGTAACAACTCAACCGAATCGATGTCTGGGGAAGACATATTGAAACATTATTCTACTAATGTATATGGTATTACTTTAACATGATACATATAAATCTCCTATATCAATGTAATGAAGAAGTACTCCTAGAAATGAATACAAGTAATCAATTTATTTAAAACTTGAAAATGTAATTGACGATTAGGAAATGCGTAAGAAAATAGTGTATATGAAAATTTAAATAAAATGTATTTAAATACATAATTATAATTTTAATAATGGTAGTGAAAAAGTTAGTAAAAACAACAGGAAAATATGCAGTCCTTAATGTTCCTCAAGTTTGCGCTAGGTCACATGGTCAGTGTGTTCATTCAACGGGAAGACAAAGCTGTGAGATTGAACTAGTAACCAGTAACGAATATACCTAATAAAACATGTGAACCTTTTATATCGCTGCGATTTACATGAAGGCAATAATGACTGAAATGCAATTTAGGATTTATGTGAAGTATATACCTTAAACAATAATCCATTATATTGTCTATAGATAAACAAAAGTGGTTTAATATTGAAGAAAGACATATTTGTAACAAATGTATGAAATGTTTATGCTTGACAATAGAAAAACTAACAAAGGTGTTTTTAATATATCTTGAGATTCGTAGGGCGAGGAGCTGGCAGAATCTTTAGCAAGCCGGACGAAGTAGCTAGCGGTATTTCGTCTGCCTTTATGTTCTGAGTCCAAATACCGCCGAGGTTGACTTTGACTTTCATCCTTTCGGGGTCGATTAAATAAGTATTAGTTACGCACTGGGGTTGGTGTAATCGACTTAATCCATTTGTCTGTCCTTGTTTGTCCCCTTTATGTTTAGCCCTCTGTGGGCAATAAAAAAAAATCTTGAGATTCATTTCTTTTCTTTTTTTTAGATTTTTTGTTTCTCAGCTTTGACTTTCATTCTAATGCATATCTCTTTCAAAGAACTTCCATCATGTTGGGTATTTAAATTATTACTCTATCTTATCTGCACTTTTACTTATTTTAGTCTTGTTGATATATTCATATCTTCTTTGAAAGCAATTGTATTAGACAGAAAACGCCAACTCTTAAATTGCAATTTCGATGTCAGTGCGTAACGCAGATACATACACAGAAGAAATGGGTGACACCCATGCATAGTTTGTGACTGTGAACCTGAGTTTTCAGCATTTTACACGTCGGTTGTTGGCTGACAACAGGATATATTAGACACTTTATAAAAGGTGACATACACAACAACTAGACATTGATTCACATGGGTGTGTATTGAAGTATTTAAGGAAGTAGGAATGGGTGTGTATTTGTCAAATGAAAATATGTCTGGCAGTACAGGCATATTTCTGTTCATGATTATGGTATTAATGCCGAACGCAATGACATTTCTCAGAAAAAAAGAAAAGGAAAAAGCTATATTAATAATTCCGTAGAATATACTTACCTAGGAATATTGCTAATATTCATAACGACAGATAGGTTACGATACGTTCTTAAGTATTTAACTTGTATTCATGCTGTTGATGTAAACAATCTTTGATACACCGAATTTATTTGTTGATTAATGTTGATAAAGTGTAACATTTAGTCAATGTGTATATTTATACAAAACAAATGGATACATATGAAACGGCTTTATGTATGGCATGTACTTATTCCAATGTGATATCAATGAAAATAATCGCAAGCACCTGGAAGTAATATTAATATTTATATATACTTTAGAATATAGAAGAAATTATCTTGCTGGAAATGAAAGCAATTTTATATTATTACAATGTCAATTCTGTAATTTTTTTTCTTTTGTGTGTGTTTATGTGTGTGGGGGGGTCAACGATAAACGGTAAAAATGACTTGTCTGATCAATCTTCAAATATAATACAGTTTTGTGGCTATGCTGACTTTATATTGAAATTGTTTTACAAGAAGTGAAAATTGTGGCTGGCCAAGAAATGAAACTCGTATAATATCAACATATTGCTAAATGTTATAAAACAATAAAACAATATATTATCAAATATTGCGAAATATTCGCTTATATAGTTTGAAATAGAATAACATATTTAAACTTCTATCACATATGATTTTGATAGATTTTTATATATATCGTGAAGGCCATCGTGTTATTTCATTATTGAGGATAATTAATGCTTTACATTCTTATATTCAGTAAAATTTAAAAACATTGACGCACTGTAGGAAGAATTTACTCGTATAAATAGTAACATATCTTTAGCATTTGCAAGTAATTGAATACTTGCCATATAGAATTCATGTCATTCTTTAAAACCTGCGGTACTGCATGTAGTCATACATATCTCTCCTATCTATATTTATTAAGTAATGATTGCATTGCTTGAATTAAGCAATAAACTGAGTTGCCGCAGCGTTGATGAAATTTTCGAAGCATTGCAGTGATTCCATAACCAGTGTTAAGCAAAGACAAACATTCTCAAACAGAATATTTACCCTGAATTCTCGAAAATGTTTAGGATGAGTTAAATGCAGCATATCTGCTTTTATAAGATCATTTTGTGGGTTTTCTTCAATGATCCAAACTCCTCTGAAGTGTATGTGTGGCTGACAAATCGTTTTCATAACTATGTTGTGGGTTCTTATATATCTGATTTTACTGCAAAACATATTGATCAACTACTTTAACGTACAGTCGGGGAGATTCAAGCATTTTGATGGAAATTAGAATACAGAAAATGTGTAGCAATGTTCATTTAATTAAAATTTCCAGCCTTTCACTAGTGTAGCACGTTATGTCTGTTTGAAAATTACTCCACGGGTATGATTTTTTCTCTGGAATAATATACTATTTTGCAAATTAATTTAAGAATTACTCTGTCATGTGCATAGAACAACAAGTGAATTGTTTGTCGAAATCTGGTGGCGAATTCTTACAGCCACAAGAAATGTTTCTAAGATTATAAACACACACACACACACACACACACACACACACACACACACACACACACACACACACACACACACACACACACACACACACACACATATATATATATATATATATATAAGCAGATGTGTTTTTATGAGTGCGTTTGGACTTGTACTTTTATGCATGAATATACGTGTATGTGTTTATAGATGTGTGTTTATGTGCCTAATGGACGTCCAAGCAATTTAACAATAATATTCATAATTATATTGATGACGCCAAATGGTCGATTAATAGCCATTCAGAAATTCCTAGGTTACATGATAACCAAATGTCATGTGTTGGGGTGTGTGAGAGGAATTCTTACCTTAGTTTCTGCCAATATGACTCTAACAGATGACCAATTAGTAGTCGCTTTCGTTATGAACCGAAGTGTAATTAAGCTGCTGGCCAGTCAATTGTGATTAAGTGTAGTTGCTTTCTACCATCTAAATCGTCTTCAAATCATTACCGGTCACGTGGCTTGATTATTTCATTGAAATATCGTTGGAATCAATAGTGTTCATAGGCCGGTTAATCATTATATGAAGAATAAATTTTTGTGGTAATTGAACCTAAGTGTATCCAGCTTATATTACAGGCTACCAATCCACCAGAATTGGAACAGAGACGCCATAACAATTTTAGACAATCCAGGCTGGAGACTTTTACATAAGATGAATAATAATTTATTCTGACTTTACTAAGAGCAATAAACTGCTCTTCTTGTATATAAAAATGAATTTCTAGTGTGTACACAACAACGGAGAACAAACTCTTCGAAATTGAATGAAATTATATATATATACATGCATACATACATATATATACATATATATATACATATACATACATATATATATATATATATATATATATA
>NC_068992.1:5194046-5196224 GCF_001194135.2 Octopus bimaculoides
ATATATATATATATATATATATATATATATATATATATAATTTTCCAAAATAGCTGAAAGAATGCATATTCATGAATTAGATAGAGTGATTATTGTGCAGCATAGTGTACGTTATATTGTTTCCGTCTCAAGGGAATGTAAAAAAAGTACCGTTTTCAAAATGAATTCTCATACAGATGAGAATGTATACTCATATATTCTCAATGTATCCATAACTTGCATGTATATAACACACATATATACGTACATACATGCATACACACTCATATATATGTACAATGTCAGCTGTTTATACTGGAGATTACTCCAATCTGGCCAGCCCCAAGGAAAAACTAATCTAAGAGCACTAGATTCCTTGGAAGAAAGAAGCGAATCTATACGAAAGCAAGGACGGAAAAAACGGTGAATTTGTACACAAATACAAATAACAGGAGGTTAACAACGGGTGTCTTTCGACTAAGGACGAATTAAATTAAGCTGGCGTGTCTGGAAGTAATGCTTTATGACAGTGACATAAGATTTGACAGGCACAGATTAGGAATATAGAAGTTGCACGGATGATAGTTGAACCAAAAAAGAAACGTCAGGTTTGGCCGAACACCGGTCCCGTGGGGAGGGAAGAGAGGGAGGTAGAAGCAGAGGGATAGAAGAATTGAGGAGAAGTGAGAAAAAAGGAAATGGACAGAGTGAAGTGAAAGAGGAAGGAAGGTGAGCATGAAGAGAAGGCCCGGAAATGTGAGATAGGGAGAACGAAAGAACGAAGAGTGGAACGAACCAAGTAAGTGTGAAGGGGCTGATAGAAAGAAGAAAAGTATGAAAGAATAGAAAGAATAGAAAGAATGATAGAGTCTACATACAAGTTACTGAATCGTAGTCAGTAATTACTTCTGAGATGCAAGCATTCTTTTAGGAAAGTGTTTAAATACTTCTCAAGTAAAGATTATTACGATGTAACCCATGTAGAGGCAAACAATGTCTATCGTCTCAGAAATCGTAGATTTGTTATAGTTAGTTTTAACTGTGTCACAATAAACTTCATTCGTTTTTTAACATTTTTCTTTTACTTCCTGTTCACTTGCTCATTATTTTGATTTGTGTGAATCTATTTACACATTACCATGTGTTATCCGTAATGGAAATACATCTTGACGTATCTCTGGCCTCTTCAGCTGTTAAGTTTGTAATCATCCTATTCGCTTGAATCCTTTAGGGGTACTCTAAGTATAAGTAGGGTCACTCTAAGTATAATATGTAGACATAAGGTATTTTATAGCAATCTCTATTTTCTTCTATATTAACCGCGTCTTCCTAAATTATACTTAGGACTATCAAAACTTTTATCCCTCAATTCGCTTCTCCAAAATGCACGGATGTAATGTTGGATGAAACTAAATAGATTCGTATGCCTTGGATGAATATATACAATCAACCTAAAAGCGACATCAAGAAATATGTATATGTTATATATACAATTTCGACATACAAATATAATACTTAAAGTGGCTTACACAATCCAACCTAAGGCACAAGACAACATCTTATGTATAAAATATTTAAAACGATAGGATTGACAAAGCCCAAAGCATTTAGACGTATGTTTGTTGAAACAAGAATAATCTCATGCTAAATAACAGCGACGAATCTGATTTGAAATGATGTAACAAAATCCTAATGATTTCATAATGAAATTAAGAATTACGATACTATTATAATTTCCATAATTATAGTAAGTTTCAAGTTTATATTTCAATGAATTCTATAGCAAATATAAGAACTCTGTAAAACATATGTTGCGAAATATAAAAGAAAAGAACGATGTTTAAATTATATTATGCGGTGCAGGTGAACTGAGGTTATAATTCCCTGTTCATTTTCGTTGCTCAATTCGTTAACATATATCTCGAAACTTGTGGCGATTTTCATTATTTCCTTTGACCCTTTATGTTGAAGCAATATAGTCCTTCATTTCCTCTATGTAACAGTAGATGAATAATATCTAGCGTAACACAGTCATTCAATCATGGACAAATCATATCATGCAGAGAATAATGTTGAAATGAACTACAAGTTAATAGAGCGCTGGAGCACTCTGGGGATAGAATGACAATAAAGCGAGCAATGAAGTGAACATTGCAATATATATATATATATATATATATTTATATATATATATATATA
>NC_068992.1:5196359-5197164 GCF_001194135.2 Octopus bimaculoides
GGGAGATAGATAGATAGATAGATAGATAGATAAATACATAGATAGATAGATAGATAGTTAGACACATAGATATATAGATATATATAGAGAGAGATATATGCATATATATATATAAATAAATGAATATATATATATATATACATATATATATATATATATATCCATATACACAATATTAATACATGTGTAAATATACGTGTTTGTATATATGTCTAACTAAATATGTATACGTATGCACATGTTTGTATATATATATATATATATATATATATATATTGATAGATACATACATACATACAAAGATAGATATAGTTATATGTATTTTCAGGTGACTATATGGAAATGAAGGAGAAGCGTTGAGAAAAGGGAACGAAGACAAGTGACACAATGAGATTGAAAGGAGAAAAAAGAAAATAAGAATATTTTATGATATTGACCCTAACCTATAAGTTTACAGCCATTGCAATTTAGTCCTGGGTTCACGAACATGAGTTCAGTCTTTTTAATATTCTCAGTGTGGATCACTTACTTACGGAGAGATCTCTTTCGTAGCTGCTGTATGTATGGAAAGTAATTTGCTGTTCTATTTATTTTAGTTATTATTTCATTTGCTCATACCTAGCATATGGTTCTATTCGCTCTATGCGGATGGAGAGAGGATGATGGGTAGATACCAATCATATATATACGCACACCTCTGTTGGACGGTCTGTAAACGTGCGTGTACAGTGAACAAGACATATTATCTTACATACTTATAGCGACACTTGCACGTACACACGTATGTGTATATAAATATATATAT
>NC_068992.1:5197505-5201669 GCF_001194135.2 Octopus bimaculoides
ATATATATATATATATATATATACATGTATACATATATGTATATATATATATATATATATACATATGTAATATATGTATGTACATATATGTGATTGTGTGTGTATAGATATATATGTGTGTGTGTATGTATGTATATATGTATGTAAGTATATATCTACATACGTACATACATTCATACATTAAAATAATGATATTTATATAACTAAATATATATATATTCTTTTTATTAATGATTTGAGTTCATGCTGTGCAGATTCATAGATATGTATACGGACAAAGTTATCTAACTATCACTCACTGTAGTTTATGCTCTCGGTAATATCTGTTTAGTTTGTTGTATTCAATCTTCTTGAGCTATCTACTTGCTATTTATTCATGCGATCATTTATTGCTTAGGAAAATATTCGTTGCATTATAGAAAATTTATTGCAGAAAATATATGCCTGGAAGAAAAATTTTTGCTGTCATTAGGTTTAAGTATTTCCTGAAACTGAGTAATCAGACACGTATTTCTGTCGAAGTTTAGACCTAGAGCGACACCCCATACGACAACTTTTAATAACGAATTTATTTTTAATGAAATCAGAAATATATTGTTTATAAATCAAATGATTTATTAGCTCTTGTTCTTCAGGATTTATCTGGAAACACAATGTGAGTAGCGTGTTTGTTACACATTAGTGCGTTAATGAGAATTTACGTAATGTAATCTAGAAGGAAATATATCTTTAAAAACTGAAGAGATTTTCGAAGTTACAACGTTTGCAATGATGTGTCTGGTGATATGAATTGTTTGCAATAAACAGTGAATATAAAATATATAGTCTGTTCTAAATTTCAGCGGCTACTTTAATGAATGTTAAAAAATGTATCACCTATATTGATATAAGAAGTATGAGTTTCCTAAAACATGAGAGGATTCCGCTGCTAGAACGAATTTTGACATTAAAATTAAACTCTACAATATGTAATAAAATTGAAACTAATCTGAATATTAGACGCTTTTCTTGTAACGATAGTTGAGGAGTATTTACTAGACAACATGGATGGCGTTTGTTCTGCTTGCTGCACATATAGTTGGTAATCAGTCGAACGTCTTGGTTTACGTGTAGCGTAGAGTGGTTCCACACATCGCAATATCAAAGACTTCCGCCAAATTATTCTCGTCAAAACCATTTCAAATACATTTTTTTTTCGATATTAAATTTCCCGAAATATACAACAGAATGTTATTCCTTGGTTTGTATTATCTTTTTTTTTTTTAATTTTGCGTTTATAGGAGGAAAAAGTAGCCTAGCGGGATTACTTTTGTCTCTTTTTGCTCTGATTTAAAATCCTGATGCGGTCAGCATTGTGTTTTCTTTATCTCCTGCCTATAAAACAGAATATGAGAGAAATACCGATGGAAAGGACATTGACTGATCTTGTAACCTCAAGTATCTACATTTCTTCTGAAATCAGCAATTAATTGTCGGCCACAGAAGATTGAATATGAATACGAGATAATTCTAATGAGCACCACAAGGAAGTCTGTGTTGATACATGAATTGTTAGAAATAGCAACACCTTCCAATATAAGCGGATCAGTTAATTATGATTTTATTCAACATATTCCCCTCTCCGATTCACACATCTATTTTAGAGGTCCTTCAGTCTTTCTAAACCCTGTAAAATTACTCAGAAATTTAGGCCACAAACCAGGCCTTTCGCGACGCCCTTAAATCCAGAAACTTTTAAACACCTCTTCGTACATGTCAATATAGCATGTATGTGTGTCTGTTATTATATCGCCGTCAGTTTACATTTGGAGAGACGTCCAAATGTAAACGTATTGTATCGAACGAAGATAGCTTTTGGATTTAATACGGTGTATGATCATAAATTTCTAACTGAAAATATAGATGTTTGCCTTGTGATGACTATAAACTACACTAAAGTCCCGATTGTTCGGCTGTGTTATATTTCTTGTCGTCTGTCATGAATCTGATAAAATTCTGGAATATATTGAAAAATTAAAATACACTTGAGTTTGGTTACATCGATTCAAAATCGTTGAGAACCTGTTTTGATCTACATTAATCAAACTGAGAATCACGTGCATGTATTGCCTGTGTTACAATTTAAAGTTGTAATATTACATATATATTTTTTCATTCACCTCAGTAGCTTGATGGAGCATGTTTAATATTGATATGGCAGTTAAAGGATGAAATGCTTATAAGACTCATGAAACGTCTCAATGCCAACGAATCATATAGCGAATGTCAAAAGCTAACACAAGATCACTAATTCTTACACAAATATTGCCTTTATGAAAACGATTAGAGTTATTGATTTTCCAGTGAATTATACTTCACTCCGAAATTTCAAGTCTTAAATTCGACATAATTCCCAATGGACAACTGTGGTATATCACTCTTATCTTTTAAATTCATTCTTCGACGTGTGGCATATTTCCTCTGCAGTAAAATATCTCCATAATACTGCATCGGAGATCTTATCTTTTTGTAGCAACGGGATTATTATTATTATTATTATTATTATTATTATTATTATTATTATGATTATTATTATTATTATTATTATAAATATAAGTACTTTTATTAGTATCAGTAGATACAGTTGCACTTATAGTAACATAATTTTTTGTAGGAGTTACAATATTGTTTGTGAATTCTTCTTGTTACTGTTGTTTTTTGTTGGTATTTGTCATTGTTTCTGCCATATTCCCAGAAGCTGGCGCCAGGTGATTTACTGTAAAAAGTAAATATACACGTATAGTAAAAAAACAAACAAAGATAAAACATGTTATCTACAGCATTTTTGTTAGTGACTACTTTGTCGTCATGATTTAGAAAAATGAAATCATGTGATTACTTGAAAGAATATTTTAGAAGTATGTAACATGGTTACCAGCTGTTTCTACTCATGTTGCTGCTCCAGATCACTCACACTGCCACGAACATAGACAAAGGCACAAAACGAGGCCTACATATGTATCTGTCTAGCTATCTAATCTCTCTCTCTCTCTCTCTCTCTCTCTCTATCTATCTCTCACTATGTTTCTGTCTATATCTTTTCATCTCTGTATTATATATATATGTGTGTGTGTGTGTATGTATGTATGCGCGCGTGTGTGTCTGCTCCTGTGTATGTGTATATAGAGATAATTATACTTATATTTATGCACACACATACATATACATACACATACGTAGACAGAGTGAAATATCTTAATGCGTGTAGGCGTATGCGTGTCGCTTGGGCTTACATGTGCTTTTGCTTAAAAGCAGAGAGGTGGGCATTTCTTTGCGTGCAATCTTGTAGGCGTTTGCGCGTATGTAGATTATTGTTAGTCAACTATGTTTTCTTGAACATGACATATGAATTGTCGTTTTTCAATGATAAACAGTTAGAAATTTACTGAAAATTTAGAAAAATATTTAAGCAAATGATATACGAAGAATAGTAACCCTATTAAAATAAGTTACACCAATATCGTATACTATTTCAATTAGTCATCAATAAAGGGAAGGAAAAAACACACCCTGCATTTCACTACAGTCACTTCGTGAAGAAAACATTTATTTACACCATTTGCGTTTAATTTAGTTTAAGACATCCTATATAGCAATTTATAATTTCTTTTATGAGAGCTTCTAGAACATAAAGGGGTTATATGTAAATCGAAAATATTTACAAACAAATATCCATATGTAAGATCCTAAAATTATAAGGAAATTAGAAAAAAAAACAGATATGCATGCGGTCAGGCGCAACTATAAAATGACGATGAAAAATAAATAAACGCTCGCATATTTACGAAATTATGTGAGGGCATATGGAAAGTGGGAATGTTCACTTTAATTTTTAACATTTTTCGAGCTGATTTATAAGTAGAGTACTGTCATATAATTACCACACATTAATGTATAAGTTATGCACATACACACACTCTTTCTGTCTCTCTACAAATATATATATATCTATATATATTGACCGTTGACTGGACACTATTCAATTTTTTTTCTCCGTGTTTTTCTCCTTGTCTCCATATTCTTTCTGTTGAAGAGCGTAGCTCGAAGCGTCAAAGACTTTCCGTATTCCCGAGCGTCATACTAATACATCCTTTTGTTATTTACACCACCTGTCCTCGTCTGTTG
>NC_068992.1:5202325-5202709 GCF_001194135.2 Octopus bimaculoides
GATTATAGCAGCGTCTCCATCTAAGAATATCTGAAGAAGGAATTGTATTCCGAAATATCATCGGACTATAGATAACTAAATTGCAACAGGTATATAGTCCATTTTTTGTATTATAGTGCATTGTTGTACCATTCAAAACTACTAATACTTTATATATTTATATATATTACTGTCTATCTATCTATAAGGCGATGCACCAGCATGCACGCGGTGAAATAGCTGAAACAAGTAGAAGAGTAAAAGAATATTTATATATGTATGTGTATGTGTCTGCGCGCGTTTGTGTACCTGTGTATGCGGGTATGTGCTTGTATGTATACGTGCCTATATACACATGTATGTTTCTGTGTAAAAGTACACATGTATATGTATATATATATATAT
>NC_068992.1:5203804-5204370 GCF_001194135.2 Octopus bimaculoides
TATATATATATATATATATATATATATGTATATTTCTATATATATAAGTATCTGTATGTAAGCATTTATGAATATAGATATATTTATATGCGTATGTATGTCGGTATATATGTGAGTGTGTATCTGTATGTTTTCCTTATCTCTGCGCGTGTGCGTGTGTGTGTATATATAAATATGCAGAGCGGAACATATTATGCAATGTTTGCTCTGTGCTGGGTGAATGCCTGCGTGTGTCTTACAAGTTTTGGGAGATTGTATATTTTCTGGCTTTACAAATTAATATACTCTGCAGTTGCAACTACAACTGAGAAACAGCTTCATATAGAAGACGAGTGTCTGGAAGATATTTACAACTGAAGTAATATTATAGATCCTTCTTTATTGACAAAGAAAGCAATTGGACACAAAGTAATAAATAAACTATACAAAACGTGTGTATTACACGCACATACGCAAACACATATACATGTATGTATATACATGCATACGTTCACATATATACATACACACACACACACACACACACACATATATATATGTATATATATATGTATATATATATATAT
>NC_068992.1:5204629-5206748 GCF_001194135.2 Octopus bimaculoides
TATATATATGTGTATGTATATATATAAAGAGAGAGAGAGAGAGACATAGATAGATATAGATTGATAGATATGTAGAAAAGAGGCGGAGAGTGAAATATACGTATACATCTTTACATACATATATATATATGTGTGTGTGTGTATGTATGTGTGTGTGTGCGTGCGTGTGCGTGCATGCGTGCATGTGTGTATGTGTATACGAGAGTGGAGCGAAATGTCCATAGGTTGATTGTAAAGAACGATGCTAGAACTTTGAAATTATGAATGCATAAATTTCAATTCCTCGTATTAATATCTGATTTTTTTTTTCTTTACGCGTAAACTGACATTTGATTATTCCAAATGTAGGCACTGAATTTTGGAGGGGAATGCAGATTCTTGAATTAACATTGATCGTGCTCGTCATATAGTGATCGATGAAAGGCGATTGATAGCAAATGAAGTTGCCAATGATATTAGCATATCCAAGGAGAGAATTAAGAATACTCTGGTAAATGAGCTTAGCATGATGACGGTTTGTGCTCAGTGAGTGCCACGTCTACTGACAACTGATCAAAGAAAATACAATCCATACAGTGGACACACCACTCCTCATCTGCTCTAAAAAAAGCTAAGGTGGTTTCATGTGTAGGGAAAGTGATGGCCTAAGTTTGTGTTTATTGTGTTTATCTTCAAAACGCCGACGCCGTCAATGGGGAGTATTACGCTAACATGCTGAGGCAGATATGTATATCGGTCCGGCCACCCACTCAGGAAAACTAACGAAATCTGTCATGTTTCATCAGGGCAGTACTCAAGCAGAGTTTCCTAGGTTTCGACGGCTCTAGTGCCTGTCTATGTCCTTGCCCTCTTTTATCACACTACTATTCTCCTGATTTGCTCAAATCTCACTATCATTTATTCCCCAACAAGAAAAAACAAAGACACCAAAGAACACTTGGCTGGGAAGCAGTGTTGTTGCTATGAGGATAGGGTGTCTGATGTTGATGAGATTTTTTTTGACCCACAGGATGAAAGAATCTTCACCAACGGGAAATGAGTAGAAAAATAAACCATATTGGTATATATTCCTTGAAAGCATTATGAGCCTTCTTGACCTTTTTAGCCGAACTGAAATATAAATATATGGGAATGTGTATGCGTGTGTGTGTGCGAGTGCAAGTCTTTGTATGCGTGTTTGTACGCGTGTGGGTACATGTGTGTACGTGTGTGCATGTGTGTGTGTGCGTGCGTGTGTGCGTACCTATATATATAAATATAAAGAAGGGACTATCACAGAGAGAGAGAGACGTAGTAAATGTCGCACACGTTATTTACATATCTTGAGATTCTTTCATTTTCAGCATTATTAATTTCTATGACTATAAGTGTTCTCAATCCATGGCGCTCTTTAGTCTGACTTGGCGTAATTTTCTGTAACAAATATTGTTTCTTTAACATATCAGTATCTCCTATATCAGTATTAATATATACGAAATTAAGTATGATTTTCATGAATACATCACCATCAGCTTCCTATATATTATTGGAAATATTCCTTCAGAAAAACTGTTAGAAATATTGCTGTGACATTCATCATGGGTCAAATAATAGACTCGTGTTGAAGCAATACAGTGCATCAATTTATTGTTGAACTATTGGCCTTCAGTTAATATAGCCGTATTTTCTCTTTGCAATTCCATTCGAAAGATCCCTGTACTGCTGCTTCTTTCCACTGACCTAGTCATTGTTCGAATTAGTATATGAAGTTGCTATGTTTCCTACAGTATAATAGGGCATGACTGCATTTAATTACTTTGAAATGACTATTTCATTTGAGACACACGGTGTAGTTTAAGATGTATAATATCAATCTTGGTATTCGTGTGTCTAACAGCGAAGACTATATCGACGTATATATATTTATCCCTGTTTTTATTCCTGTTTATACACACAAATATTAACACACGTACACACGCATGCACATGAACGCACACACACACATACACACACACATACACACACACATACACACACACACACACATACACACACATACACACATATATATACGTCTGTGTGCATGTCTGTATTTATTATATTTACATTATACACATATACATGTATGTATATATATATA
>NC_068992.1:5207113-5207849 GCF_001194135.2 Octopus bimaculoides
CGGATTCTCCTACAACTCTTCTGGACGGCCTCCTTGTTCAAGTAAGTGAATGCTGCTATAATCCTTGCGTTCAGATCATCGTTCTTACAATGAGGTTTGCTAGATTCTCGCTCAAATGGTCCCCTCACATAATAATCAAAGGTGTTGCAGGCTGGGGATTTAGGTGGTCTGATTTAACGCATGATGTGGTCGCTGAACTTTTCACTGAGTCCTTCTGCATGTGTGGCATGGTACTGTATGTGACATGGTACTGCATGTGGCATGGTACTGCATGTGGCATGGTACTGTATGTGACATGGTACTGCATGTGACATGGTACTGTATCCTGTTTCCAGGTATAGGTCCTTCCAGCTGCCACCCTTTTAACACAGGACAGAACTACCTTCTCCAGGCACTAGATGTAGATCTCCGTGTTTAATGTGAGACTGTGTTGGAAGATGAATGGAAGCATAATCTCGCCATCACTAAGGATCACTCCAAACAAGTTGATGTTGACTGGATGTTTGATTTATATCAAGGTCTGTACATGTTTCGGGGACGCGACGAGCCAACGGTTGTACTGTGTTTTCGCCATCTCTGCGTATTGGAGTTTCCTGCGCGAAGGCTAAGTAGTACAGCATAGCGATTCCAAATTTCTGGTAGAGTGAATTTAATGGAGGTGCTGTTTTTCTCACGGACGGGACCCAACTGACTCTAGTATACTTTGGCGTCAACAAGCAATGCGCTTACATGAAAT
>NC_068992.1:5208091-5209084 GCF_001194135.2 Octopus bimaculoides
ATATATATATATATATATATATATATATATACACAAATTTATTTATATATATATGTTCATACATTTACATATAATAATATATCTTAATAGATATACATATATGTGTGTCTGTGTGTGTTTGTCTTTGTGTGTATGTGCGGTATATGATGTTTATATACTCATGTGCCTGTTGACATATTTATGTTTGTGTGTGCGTATGTGTGTGTCTGTGCTGAAGTGCAATCGCGTGGGGATTTTTTTGCGTGTGCGTATGTTTGCGTGAATGAATATTTCTGTTTTCTCAGCTGATCTGGTAGCTCCCAGCAGAAGTATATCAATCTCTGTTCTCTTAATATTGTCTTCATCCAGGCGAGACATCTGTAGCCATGTCTCTTATTCTTGCCACTTACTCGAACTTAGCAACATATTACAAATCATCGCATTTTATGTCTGTTTTCTTATTCCGTTAATATGAAGCTCGTTTATTTCATTTCAATCTCAAATGCCTGTAGATCAATCTGTCTTTCTAATGTTAGGATTTCACCATCTATCAAACCAATTCTGTAGTCGCTGTTTACACCTATTTCAATGATATCTAATAGAGATCACTTCAAACATACTTCTCATTGTAGAAATTACATGCAATTTACTAATATGAAATGCTAGTCTTTTGTAGATTATTTTCCTTCGATTCCTGCTGCAATATTTTCACCACAATCTCGTTTACTTGTCACAACAGCAATAAATATATTCCGATTTGTTATTTCTACCGCATTCAATCAACCTCTCTCTTTCTTTCTTAGTGTCTTTTTATCACAGATATATGTGCGTGCGTGTATGCATGCGTGTGTGCATGCGTGTGAGTGTGAGTGTGTTTATACATGTATTCACATACATATATATACGTACATGTATATATACGTGTGTGTATATGTATATCATATATTTATTTCTATTGATGCATATACATAGATATACATATATGTATGTATATATATATATATATATATATAT
>NC_068992.1:5209722-5212274 GCF_001194135.2 Octopus bimaculoides
ATATATATATATATATATATATATATATATAGAGAGAGAGAGAGAGAGAGAGAGAGATACAGATATGTATATAGACACGCACAGATTCGGATAGTTAGAGAACTTTAATATATTGATATATAGATAATTGGTTCTGTTTCTGCTATTTCATTATTACTTATCAAGTAGTCAAGGATTCTTATCAATAAATTAATTGTTAATTTGAGTAAATATAGTGGCAGACAATGATTCATCTTAATTCCTCAAAGTCTTTTGCTATCCTTCCGCAAACTTTTCAATTGTTTTCATTTCCTACAGAAGGCCTGTCTATCTCTTAGCTTACATATTCTATATTTATAAGGCTTTGAAAGAGAATATCTAGGACATTCTGTGCATGTTTGTGCAGCTGTTTGTCATGACATAGAATCTGCCAGAGAGAACACGTGTGTGAGCATGTCCGTGTGTGCACCCGTGCACGTATACGCTGCTAACATATCTATTTAATTTTGGGTTTTGTTCTAGTCATTTTTAGTGTTTATCTTTGTGAATGGTCTGCACAGTTTTGCGTCTATGCATGTGAATCCGTACGTGGATATTGAAGCCCTATCTATACAACATAACGAGATACCTCCCTACAAATGAACAATGAGACAACATATCAGTGCAAACTTTATTGCAAGAGCAGGTCTTTCTCCACCGTACCAACCGTTATATCTAGAATGTCCAGCTCGAGGTATTCAATTTCTATAGTGCGTTTGTGTCTCACTGTGAGAAAATAAATGCATGGAATGTGTCATTTAGTAAGTATACCAGTTTCTGCAACAATTGAACAGCTCACCAGCACAATAAATTTGACCATACAAAAGAATTGAAACAAATGGCATCCGACAGAGTAACAATATCCCTTGATCTTTGTTGTTTTATTGTTGTTTTCAGATACTTTCTTTTCATTCTTCAACATATATTTGATTCGTGCTTACATTTATGTGACATGAGTAAGGAATTACATTCCAATACTCATTTTGAATAATATTTCTCGCACTGATTGTGGAAGTTAGCTTGAAGCCACTCTTGGGCTTGTGTTATTATATTCCAGTATATTAAATCTCCTATAGCGAATTTTTTCACATTTTCAGAATAAACTGCATATTACATTCTTCAGTTTACCTATATATTACCTTGATGTGATTATAATAGTCTTTTATTTCATCAATCTCCTTACATATTTTCATATCGTCGATGTACAAAATGAAATGTATGCAAAACTGAGAAGATATCAAGTCGAGGTACCAACACCGCTAATGGATTCGGGAGACTTTCCTTAGTCATTTCAAGAACTGGAAGTAACACAGTGGTCTGCCACAGTTTAACTTCTGTCACTTGCAAAGTAAGAATTATTATGGCGCATCTTTACTGCATATCGCAATATATTACACTTTGATCAAGTTTGTCAAAAAACCAAATAAATTCGAGATTTACGAAACTACCTTTGATGGTCAAAAAAACTGCTTCGATGTTGAGATGTTGGAATTTATGTAAAGAAGTTTTTTGGTTCACCTAGAAGTATATTGAGTGCTTGAAATCATTGAATTGAACCCTAGAAACCCGATTACTTTATTCCTTCCTATTTTTACATATTTCTGTTTTTATTTGTTGACATGTGTTGTCAGAAATATTCCTGTAGCCTTTAACAACTGCTTTAAATATTCACTTCCTAAATGATATAATGTGATATCTTCCATAATCAAATTCTGAAGATCGCTATGAATTTGCATTGAGTTCCAATGGTTTTTCCTCAATTTTTACCATTCGATCTTGGCTTAACAGGATATTTACTTCGTATCTTAAAGAACTTTTTGATAATCGTAATGACCCATTGTTGCACATTTTCCATTAACAAAAACTAACGTCCACCCGGAATATCATTGGTAAAATATTTCCTCATATGGCATAAATATAAACGAAGACAAAACTTGTATTGTTTGCATATTATCTGTATAATTACTTGGATCAGTTTTGTTGAAAGAACCAGGAGTGAACTGAGCAATGGCAAATAAATAATCTATATTTATGATATGCAAAGCCGTGTATTTCTAAACCGAGTAATAAATGGACCAAATGAATTATGAAATAAAACAGGTGGATCATTATATAGAACGTAAATAATTTAATTTTGTTCAGGTAAGAGAGAATGAGTTCGAAAGTGTCTTCTTAATTCATAAAAGCAATCTGTTTCTTATAGGATTTTTAGCACTTCTGCATATTTTCCTATGATAATGAAATTATAACAGACAAAAATTACAATCTGGAAACATATTAATGAAATAGTTTCTGATGTTAAGGTAAAGGTTTGTCCACAATATATTAATATTGTACGATCGGAAAGGATGGAGAATACATGTATAAAAATGTGAAAAAAAAAAATATTAATTACACATCTAAGAATTATGTCTAAATAAAATGAAAAATTCAAGACGTACATGAAAGGAAATTAGTGTTTATAAATTGTAGAATTTCAGTACACACACACACACACACACACACACACACACACACACACACACACACACACA
>NC_068992.1:5212560-5213550 GCF_001194135.2 Octopus bimaculoides
TATATATATATATAGCTTATATACACTTACAAACATATATACAAACATGCATACATACATGCATACATACACACATACATACATACATACATACATACATACATACATACACAGACACACACACTCACACGTAAACCCATGTATGTTCATGTGCGTGTGTGTATGTATAAAGATATATGAACTTTATCAAATTAGCGCTTGCATTGGAGATTTATAGCAGACATATAGTTGATGAGAATCATCGCATTCATCGCATATTGAATTTGAAAAAACAAGTAATATGTAAAAAAATATTCTATTCATATCATAGGTATTGAGCTTCATATTCTTCCTTTTTTTCTTTTCCGAAATCCTACTTGAGATACTCGGTGTTTTTGAACTTACTTTTTTTGTTAATATATATATATATATCAGTGTCTTGCTGTATGTGTGTAAGTATTGTTTATAAGTGAATTTCATGTTTTTTGATCTAGCTGTCATATGTAGTTTTTATGTAGGCTCCGAAATGTTATTCACCTAACATATGTAGTGCTTCATTGCCAAACGACATCACGCAAAAGGGAAATCTATCGAACAGTATAGCTTCTGCTTAATAAAGTGGAGTGGTTTCAAAGATCCACAATATCCAATATGTTAATGGGTTCCATTGCTACTGAAAGTTATTCCACAAGTTCTAGAGTTACAATTGGCTATTCTCTAAAGTAATATGCTTTCAGGGTATGCAATATTCGTATGAATATGCCGCTCTTATGCTCTATGTTATTAATTTCAGTTAGCTCTATCTTCGAACTTCCTAACTATGTGTACATTTGAATAAATATGAAGCCTTAACCCATACCTCGGTATGTTAGTGTATCATAAGGGTAGGTGAAGAAATCGTTATGGTTCATTGATATAGAGGTGTATATATGTATGTATGTATTTATATATATATATATATGTATATATATATATATATATATATATATATATATATATATATATATATAT
>NC_068992.1:5214206-5215869 GCF_001194135.2 Octopus bimaculoides
TATATATATATATATATATATATATATATTCATATATGAATATATACGTATATCTCAATATATACATATAGGTACATGTTCGTGTGTGTGAGTGTGCGTGTGTATTATTTTAACTTTGTTGTTGTTTGACCCGAAATCGACGTGAGGCAGCGAAGGTTTTCATCCTTACTTGTCAATCATTGAAAGCTCCTTACGCTTTACGGCAAAAATGTTTAACATGAAATCTACAATTGTAGTAGATAGCGTCTATTTCTGAAAAAATACAAGGTGCTGTATTATTTTCCGCTCATACATATCCGAATATTTTCGAGAACGTCAACTTTACTGCTTAAAATACTGAGGCCTTATTTAAACTCTACTTTATTCCGTGTCTCTTAGATTTTTTATAACTATAAACCTTACATTGTAAATATTTCCATTCTCAGCCCCACCACCACCACCAAAAAAAAAATATAGTAGTTTCACTGATATCTTATGGTAATTTCTTTTTTTGGGCCATCAGTTTTCATTTATTAGTCTCATGCAAACACTGGCACAAAATATTCACAGTAGAACTTCATCACATTTTCTATAGATGTGCGGTGTGCCTCAAACTATATTTTCTAGTGTTCTCCTTCATATCAATATTTGCTGTGTTTCTTACATGATAGTATGGCTAAATTGAGATTTTCTCAGCACCCAAATTCTCATTACTGCGATATATGTTTTTTACGTAGAAATAGTTTTCTGCAGTTGTATTTTAACATCCACAGTTATGATAATCACACAAAATATATTTAAAATGCAATACTAAAATTTATCCTTCCCGGAGTCTCAGAATATCTTATGTTCGAAAGAGTGTAGGAAACATCCAAAGAGAACATATTAAACATTGTGTTCAAGTGAGAGCCACGTATTTAACAATACGTCAGTTTTGATTGAAGTTAGGTTGACAAAGGTTAACAAACCTAGGAAACCTTAAGAAAGCTATATTTGAATGTGAGTTAACCTATGACATTTCTTAATGCTCTGCCAGACCAAAGTAATAGACTATTGAAAAAGTAGCATATTTTTACATAACTTCTTATTGAACTGTGCAAATTACCAGTAGTGAAAGCAAAAACGCTATGCGAACAGAAAAACGAAAGCAAATAAGTAGAGGTTAAGAACAAAAAGTATGAGCTAAGAAGAAAGATGTAGAGAGAGATAGAGAGAAAGAAAAGGAATTTCATAAATATGAAATACAAGAGAAAATAGAGTAAGAAATAAAGATGTATATAATTAGCAAATTTTTAGAAATAGAAAGAGAAATCGTAAAAGAGACCAACTGGCTTAAATGTTGTGGAGTTTGAGAAGCTTCTGGCCTCAAAAGATTTTTATGTGCATTTATTTACTTCTAGACTTGATGATTTGATGATAATAAAGGAGAGGGAATACCTAAGCAAGAAAATACAAAAAGAGAACAAACTATTTATCATTAGCATTATATGGAAACTCGTTTAAATAGTATCAGCAGGAGTTTAGGTATTTAGGCTATAGAGACAATTTGTAAACTTACGTTAAATATACTGGGATCTTTCACGATGTAAATCCGAATAAACATGCATTTTCAGGGATACAAAAGGCCTGACTGATTCTGAGCCTGGAAACATAAAGGAAATATTTTTACAATACACTGCAGATA
>NC_068992.1:5215879-5217251 GCF_001194135.2 Octopus bimaculoides
ATATATATATATATATATATATATATATATATAACAAGAATTTTATGAATATTAATGAAAGTGACTTTGAAGTTTCGACTATTTAAATTATGGTCGGACTGAGATTCTTGGAGATTAATCTTCGCGTGAAATAGTCCATGCAGCTTGTTTGTGATTGTGTGTGTGTGTGCCGGTATCAATCGTTCTTTCCTTATTCATCTGTTGAGACGGAGAAAAGCACTAGTTTATTATTATAGTTAGAAGATTATCTTTTTCGCATCGTCTTCTTCTCCGTGTGTGCATGCGTAGCATCTCTGTTTACTATGGAAACAGAGGTTTTCGACACGGTGGTGTGTAAAATACTCGCTTCTGATTGATTAAAGTACCCAAATTCTAAAAAGATTAAAACCCTCATAACTTTTCAATTATAGAACTTAGTGCATGTTCCAGAGGACTTGGTGCATGTTCCAGAGGACTTGGTGCATGTTACAACATGAGGCCTTGGTGCATGCAAATACTAGAAAACGCTCAGTGAAGGAAGAAAAGGTTGTTTTACGTTTCGAGCAAAGCACTTTGTCAGAAACAGGAGACAATAAAAAAGAATGACGGAAGAATAGCCCAAGTGAAAAGAAAGACAGAGGGAAAAAATATCGCCAACGATCCACATCTCGTTACATGTATATTTATACATAAAGATATATATTTATACATAAAGATATATATATATATATATATATATATATATATATATACAGACACTTTCACACCCACATATTGAAGTAAATGTTGACTTGCAATCGTATGTAAATGTGTTGTTTGTTAATACTGTTATAGCTGCTATATGGAGCTACTTAACTTTATCTATGCAAATCTTCCAGTTCGCTGGTAGATGTATAATGGACACACAGGAGTTGCAAAGAGGATTATCTCTCAGTAATTGCCAATTAAACTTGTGGTCATGATTTAAATCAGTAATCAATTATCCTGTCCAGCATTACATTTTCGAAGAATTACTCTGAGAAGATGTCTTTAGGATAATTGAATGCAGGCGGCATATTTGAAACCCAAGTGTTCTTTATTCTACTATTAGACAAAAGATGGAGAGAAGAAAGGAATGAAGGAATTAATAACTCTTACAATGACATGTCTTCTATAATGGTGGTTGCAACTCCATATAACAAACCAAACTCTGTTAAATTATAAAATGATATAGGCGCATTACAGCGGTCAGAGAATGCAGCATAATATTAAGGATTCATTGTGTGTGTGTGTATGTGTGTATATACATATCTATATGTATGTGTGTGTGCGTGTATGCATATGTGTATGCATATATATATGAATATATATGTATATATAAATGTATATATATATATATGTATATATATATATA
>NC_068992.1:5217833-5221433 GCF_001194135.2 Octopus bimaculoides
CACACACACACACATACACACACACACACACACACATACACACACACGTACACACACACACACATATATATATATATATATATATATATATATATAGAGAGAGAGAGAGAGAGAGAGATAGATAGATAGATAGATAGATAGATAGATAGATAGATAAACACATATATACGTAGATATACGACGGATTCTCCCGTCGGTTTCGACGTATGACAATCTGAGAACCTACTCATACTTTGTCAGTCACACACGGAACCATATAGTTTGGAAGTAAGCTTCTTTTCACTCAGACACACCGGCGACCATATATATATATATATCATATTATAGTTCAATGATAGACACTTTCCTACAATTTGACTCATCTTTGTTAAAATCTGAAGTGTACTTGATCACCACATAAAGCACTAGAGAATGCTAATAATCACTCTGGTTGCTGGTGACACACATTATATATAAAAATTAGAAGCACAATTTTCTGATTTATGCTGTCTAATGATATTCTGAGTTACATATTTAAGTAGTCTCAGGACGGAAACGAGGAGAGAAATATGATATTAAATCATGTTAGCTAATGTATAATAATTCATACATTATATGCAGATATGAAGAGACAATAACTATCACACAGTAGTTCATGAGATAATAAAAAATGTAAAAGAAGTCATTAAGTTATATGAAGCAGTAGCAGTAAAAGATATATAATGTCATGTGACTCATGAATTATATATACACTCATTATCTCATCATACAAATTTGGCTATATTATAATGTTGGAAACAATAACAAACAACAACATATATAAACTGAATTTTGTACAAATGATATTATTTTGCTTGTGAAATTATTAATTCAGTTTCTTTACAGCTGCAGAACTGCCAGTAAGTCTGATTCTTCTCAAGTTTAAAGAATTGTATTTAATAGTGAATATCATGCTATTCAAATGCAATCACAAACCAAAACTTCAATAGTAGTTACATGACTGTACAAGCCTTCAGCATTTCCGTTATATGCTTCTTTATGTTTTAGTTATATTCTTGGCTTTTGGCTTTGAAAGGTCTAATACAGAGGAATATTTCTATGCGAAAGAAAGTGATAAACAAATATACAGTATGCGGCTGCAATTCTGGTTTTTCAACAATGATGTTCAGGTTTGCTTTCACGTAGCTTCAGACAAATTTACTATGGAAAAGAAAGGGACAAGTCGGCAATAGTTCTATGATAGCCAGCATTTCTTTCGCTATTGGTTTGAACATCATGAAAGCATGAATGCATCCAAAGCATTCCTGTTATTACATCTATACGTTTTAGTAGTGAGATTGATAGTGCGTGTTGTTTTTGTTTTGCTTTTATATGTGCGTTGTTACTTTGCGTATGAATATGTGTAACCTGTGTTCGTTTGTGCGTGCCTCTGTCTGCGTCTGAGTGTGTCAGCGTTTTTTTCTATGCTCAAGATTTATTTTACATATACTTTATTGATTGTTGACTGTCATTATGCGGTATACATACATACGCATATGGACACACACACGTTTCTTGTGAAAATATGCGTGGGGATGCACTTACAACCTGGCATATACTCATGATATCACGGTACAGAAACATATACATATATGCCACCAACTCTCGGCACAGACACACACATATTTGTATGCATATGCTTTTAGACTACGTCTGAGTTTATGTGCATATGTTTAGAACATATTCGTGCACGCGCAATATAACGACAGAGGAGGTGATACTAAGCAGTTAAACTTAAGTATATATAATTTATTTTTAACATGAACATATGCCACCAGCTGTTACACAAAATAATTAGAAGTGAGAGCATTAGAAAATCATTGGATATTTAGCTGACAACTGTCACATCGCTCACAGCATAACTTACACTTTCACTTCTAATCCAAATTTTCAAAAATGTTTTGAAGGCATTCTACAAAGCAGAATATTTATGGTTATTTAATTTTGCAAGTCAATATCAAATTTTATATTTACTGATGATGCTTATTAGGCTTGTTGCAAGAGAGGAAATATACGATGTTGTGGCACTATTTACCGTTTATTTAGGCGTTATGATGTAATTTGAGAAAGATTTGGCTGCTATTTCTTTCTAGTTGAGAGATTATGTAAAGGTTCATGTGTATTGTTCTCATAAAGAGAAACAGTTACAATTTTGCTCGGAACCTAGTGATTGGTTGAAACTGGCAAATTTTAAATGATTGCAACATCTTCTTTGTTATAAAAAAAAATAAAATTACTGCATTTTTTTTTGTTTCTATATCAACATGCAAAACTACATAAGAAACAAAACATTTCGGAAATGATCAAATTAAAATTTCATAAACTCAAAGATGAAGGTGGAAATTTTATATCACCGGCTTACATGTATATATATTTTTTTTAAGTGGAACAACACGTGTGACGTCAACGCACTCGATACTTAAAATAGGATGGATGGATTAATAACACGATCGAATTCGGATGACCGGTTTCTTAGAAATGGGGTACATTTGAAGATACAAGTGCAGGGTTCTATGTAGATATACAGCAGTTAATTTTAGCCGTAGCCTATGAATTGGCTGGTCAGTACATAATGAATAGCTGTTTGGTGTAATAGATGAAGCGGAGATAAGCAACATTGAATAGTATTAGCGAAGAATGTATACTGATAATCGTCTCCGTACAGAAGGAGGAAGAGGGAAAACGTGAAAGTGAACGGTATTGTCTGCTACTAAACATAGAGTTGTAGCTGCGTATGCCACAGAATGATGACAAATACAAAACTGCTGAAAATTTGACAGAAAAGAGTCGGTGTAAAAGGGGTAGGGGAGAAAGCTATAGAAAACTATAAAACATTTTATGTTGGCGTTTTCATAAAATAAGAAATGAATAATTGCCAGTTGATAAATAAATAAATTAGTGAACGAAGAAAATGTTCTTAATTTGCTTATAATTATTACTAGAATCATCAGCTTCTTTTTGTTCGTCATTATCTCCATCCTTTTTCTCATCTTCATCGTCATCATCGGCGTCCTTATGATCGTTGTTCCTCATCATCTTCAGTGGCAGCCAGTCAGAGTAATTGAGACGTTTGATTGAGAATAACTGTGTAAATTCAATTTAATGAAAAATGAGGTTAATGAGTATTTGGTTTAATGAATAAAAAGATAAACTTTTCTAACTTGAATGAGGGATAAATAATGAATAAGTGGAAACAGATAATTGAATATATAAATGAGATTATGAACAAATTTCGTGAATATGAGTTTTTTCACGACCATATAATAATCGACATTACCATCATCATCATTTTGGAAATTTTACCAAAATTGGATTCTACACAACTTTGTAGCATTAAAGTTATTGAAACCTAGGTTAATATTAAGGAAATGTTTAAATAAAGCTTAACTACAATTATATACGTCACGCATCTCCACAGCATCATCACCATCACAAAGCCATCGTTTTCTTCTTCTTCTTCTTCTTCTTCTTCTTCTTCTTCTTCTTCTTCTTCTTCTTCTTCTTCTTCTTCTTCTTCTTCTTCTTCTTCTTCTTCTTCCTCAAAACCACCACCACCACCATTTATTTGATAATTGTTCTATC
>NC_068992.1:5221768-5229965 GCF_001194135.2 Octopus bimaculoides
TATCTATCTATCTATCTATCTATCTATCTATCTATCTATCTATCTATCTATCTATCTATATATATATATATATATACATATATATACACACACACACACACACACACACACACACACACACACACACACACACACACACATATATATATATATATATATATATATTATTTTATCATGTATCATATATTGAAATTTCTCGTTAACTCCTTCTCTATCATGCAGCAAATTTATAATAATATATGAGGTCACTTTAAATATAAAGTTGTCATGAATGAAGATCTCTTAAGCTAAATTTCTATTTGATGCACTAGAGGAGATCTTTATATTCGCCTGGGATTTTAAAACAACTATTGTTTGACAGTCACGAACATATGGTCGAAATAGTCTCGGAAATAACAGGCGTCAAAAAATTTGGGACACAAGAATATTTTTTAGGAATTTAATTGGAAAAGATAGAAACACGTAAGATATCTTTATAAAATATAAAACTGGAAAAGGAATATATAATTTCCTTTATGCATGATTCAGGTGACAACTATGAAAAGAAAGAAAAACCTTGTTTATTTATTCTAAAGAAAAGCTGATGCTATTATATTATACATAGCGAGGCCCGGTTGGAAAGTGAAATGTCACAAGCACATTATGCAGAAATGTAACTGAATGAATCAGTCGGTTTCAAAAGCAAAAAGAGAAAGAATGAAATGTATGCAAGACCGGTTGGAATAAAAAGACAAATAACAACCAACAACAAGAACATTGCAAAAAATAAGAACACAAGACATTCTGAAATAAATGACCATGAGATGAAAAAAGTTATAACAAAATGGAGTACAAGAAAATAAAGTAGAAAGAGTTCAAAGTGATAACAGAAGAAGAGAGACGAAGACGAGGGAAAGGAGTGATACGGAAGACATTTGCGGTGTGCTGGCTGTCATTATATTGTGAAAAATTCCATATACCAAAAAGAATGCATGAACTCATATGAACCAAAATCAATGAAAAATCCAAGAAAATATAACTGCATTAGATACAAAATTTTCAAATTATATGTTTGCGTGTAGCCCAGCTTTTTGTTATGGAGCATAGTGAAAATATTTTTTGCGTTCATATGAATAAGTGCTGAAATTTGAAACCAATTTATAAATGTTGATAGGAAATAAAATACAAAAATAACATTATAAGTTACCTTGCAGAAATAGAGTTGACGAAAATATTGCACATTACAGCTATTTTGTACAATGTTCTCTATGTGCAGCAAAACTAATTATGTGATATAACCCTGCAAATTAAAAATGAATACATTGACAGAAATATCTATATACGTAATCGGTACATAGCTTCTAGATGTAATAATGTACATGCAAAATATTGCATCAATGCATTAAAAATAAATTAAAACATGAAACTGAGTGAAACTAAGTACATAAACGCTGCCACATTAGGAAAATATAATCAAACGTTCACGCATACAAACACATACAAACACATATGTCAGTATACATACATGTACGTGTATATGTATATATATATATATATATATATATATATATATATATATGCATACGTACATACATTTATGTGTGTATGTATGTATATCTCTTTATATATGACATATGAATCACTTCTGTATAGACGCAAATACAGGCTAATATTCTCAGACAAAATTCTAAGTGTTCCGATATTCCTAAATGTGAGTGCGTACATTCACAAAATAATTTGCAAAGACACAAAATTCGTCGCTCTGAAGCTTCCCCATTACCAGTTAAACGTGTAAAGGAAACCAACAAACCTATAATCCGTATGCACAGATTTAATGTGGGTGAAACTTGATTTGATAAATGTGATATAGAAACGGTACTCTTTATTCCTCAGTTGATATTTTAAATAATATTGAACTATTTTGTTGCTTACTCCTCTCATATATCTTTCTGTGTTTTTTTTTTCGTTTACTTTGTCAAAATATATTAGTCAGTATATTATTTTTCACTCTCGTACATTTATCTACTTGGTAGCGTCGATAGTATCTTCGTGCTTTGTAACGAAAATAGTTTAGTCATTTAGAGAACGCTGATAAAAATCAGGCGTAAGATAGTGTGATGGAAAATAGTGGAAAGAATATATGGAAGAGACAGATAAAGCCAACATTTAGTGAGAGAACTGTAATTAATATTTGTAGAGAAACAAGCAAATAATTTAACACTCTTACTAAAAACAATATATCATGTCTTACAAGTAGACTTTTTAAACATTGATCCGATCTTGATTTTTATAATTTTTGTCCACGTGGTTAGTTAAACAATCATTTACGCACCGAATATTCTTCAAACGTTTGTCAGTATGTCAACGAGAAGTATTAGCCGTGCTTATTATAATTGCTATAAGTAGCATCATCAAATAACATCTTACTGCAGAGAGAAATAATGAAGAGATTAAGTATGTAATGAATATATAATTTCAAAGCCTAACAAAAACTCCATAGTTGGTGTCATTAGATCGATTGGATCAACACTTATGCAGGTGTAAAACTACAAAAAATCATTAAACCCAAACAACAAAGTTAACACAAAAATTACTTGGGTACATCATCTTCTGTACCTTCAATATTATTGATTCGGCAGAGGGGCGTATGGGGTTAAGACGTCCTTTTTGCAATGCATTTTTTTTTCTGTTTCTAGCCCGCTAATTGGAAGGCTAATTTAGTGTCTACTACCATACATAGTGGTTGCACAAACAATTGTGAATGGAAATTCGATAATCAGAAATATTTGGCTCGTAATAACTGCAGTATTTCGAAATATGCGCATAGTGGACCATACGGATTCAAAGAAATTGCGATGGCGATGAAAAAACATGGGGATTAAACACATTGTATAGTATTTTTCGAGTTATCGTCACACGCATTATGAGAATAATTCTGCCAAAATTCTGATATTTACGAATATTCTTATTTCTGCTTTGATGCATAAATTTGTATATATTCATGGGGATTCATTCATTACGTCAATATAATATACGATATTATCAAGTCAGCGGTTGAGGTCATTAATTTCGAATATATCATAGATTTCTTGCTATAGCTGAGAGTGCGGAGAGCTTAACTTTTGGTGATATACCATGATAATCAAATAAATATTCTAAACAGAAATTACTTACTGAAAAACAAATTAGTATTCTGGAAATTTCAAGGGAATGTTAATGGTAATCTTTAGATTAGCCAGAAAGTTAGCCTGCTGAAGTATTGCTCCTATGGTTCACACTCCTTTATCAATTTGTATTGTCTATCAATAAGACTTAAATATAGGCATTTTCCAAGTAGCATGTCATATACATTTTACGCTGCAAACTCTGGTAGTGTTAAAATCTTTGTGTGTGATTTAAATTGGAAAGAATACATCAGCAAAAGTTGCTCACACACACACATACACACACACACACATACACACACACACACACACACACACACACACCCTAAGCTACACTGAATTAGAATTAGACCATAAGCGAATTTTAAAGAAAATGTGATACTTAACTACATCACCTTGCCTTCGCCTTTGCTACTTATCTATTATCTCAGTTCAAGTTTTTGATTCTATTAAAGTAGTTATCAGGTATTTCTTGGAGTTAATTCAATCAACTGTATCAGATCTGGAGCGATGTGTTTTCTTTTCCTAATCTTAGGACAAGAGAAATGCCATACCGCTGAAATAGAATTATAAAAAAGAGATATTTCTCTGAGCTAGATCGAGAGAACCCCAACTATAATGATGTTTAAGTGTGAATGTGTGTACAAGCCAAATATCTGTTGTAGTCAAACAGCGATATCAAGATAGTTCCAAATATTTAATAATACGACTTTTGTTTTAATAAATTCAATACACTATTGGAAATGAGACAAATATGGGCCCATCAAAGAAGTCTCCCTTGTTCCTGAATAACTATCATACTTAAAAAAAAGCATACAGCATAAATAATATCCTTTTCTACTCTAGGCTCAAGGCCCGACATTTGTAGATCGACCCCAGTAGTCACAATGCATTGTTTCATCGTATAAAAGGGGGTTAATACGATTTTGTCCAGAAATCACGTTTTCAAATTTTATTTCCCCCCTCCCCACCACAATTTCTTAATTTGTAACATTTATTTATTTTTTTCTGCACGTAGAAGGAAACAGTGATTACGAATCTGAGAAAAATATAGTTTTATTTCTTTTTTAAGAAACACTCAATGCCGCTTCCTCCAAAATATGTATTCTGTGGCATAGTGATGTTATAAAAAAATGGAAAGTCACCGATTTAGCAAAAGTTCCTACGTGTCACCAATGTAACAAAGTACAGAAAGTCAACATTTATTTGGAACATGTACTAAATGTTATAAAATTCAGGATTGAATGAATGTCACGGTGAAGAAAGTGAAAGTCCAAGAAAATTCAAAAGGCATAATTCAATTTTTCATACAAAATTGCTTTATTTTACAATTTTGAAACGAACAAAGTTTATACAAAGGAATATGCTGTTGTTGTGAATGTTAATGTAAAGCATTTGCTGAAGGATGTATACAGCAAGATATAAATTAATTTTTTAACTGTATAGCGTTATAGGTTGAAGAATAAAAACTGACTAATGCAGTAAAAAGATTGTGTGATGTAGATACACGCCGTGATGAAAAAGCATAGCAGGAATACAATAAAGACTGTTTAAAAAGCATTGTCTTCAAACTGGTTAGAAGGACTGGAATAACATTTCTGTAATTATATTTAAAGAACCGCTGAAGCTTTCTATTTTTTTTTCTGTTAGATTTGTGAGTATTGCGAATGCTGTGAACTGTGCCAAATCTCCATGTTGGTAGTACTTAAAAGTTGACGCTGTTGTTCGTTTAAATTCCAGGACGCAACTAAAGTTCGTATAAAGTTCTGGCCGCCACTAAAGTTAGTTTAAAGTCTAGGTGGCAACTAAACTGTTGTTTTACTGTTATCCGTGTTTTACTGTTGGGGGAGGGTGGTAAAGTCATATACATATATTAAAACACACACATACATACATTGACACAAACATCAAGTCTATTTCTGTCCCTGTGTGTGCCTGTTTCTGTCTTTAGATATGTGTGTGTCACAAAAATGTATTTATACTGACGACACATGCTCCATCACACATATATACTTGTTAGTAATCGTGCTAACGTACGTAACGAAAGTGGAAACATACGCATATAGAGAATCTGACATCATTGTCGTTATGGTGGTTCTACAAAATGCCGTTTACAATAGCTGATAAAAGGAAAATGATAATGTAACATTTTTGTAATGCAAACATGTGAAAGAAAATATAGTTTAGTCGGTAGGCAAAAGCTCACTAAATCTTTAGATACCTCGCACAGGAAAATCGACTACTCGGTTATGGAATACATAAGGAACATATATATATATATATGTATATATATATATATATGCATGCATGTATGTATGTATATATACAAAACTAAATTCACAGGTACTCTGTATTTCCTGAATTGTTTTCATTATTCTGATGTTAAGTGTGTGCAGCAAGTGATAGATAAGAGTGCACGAAAAACAAATGCAAATTTCTGGAATAACATATTTGGAATTGCCTTTTGTGAATTAGATACTTGAAATATTGTAAAATAACAGTAATTTATATTTCATAGAAAAGAAAATATATCATTTAATAAACATGAAGTCGGTGGACATAACGTCAATTAAATTCGTAGCAGAAGAAAATATGGCATATTGGAATTAAAAACGATATGAATTTGAATTGATTTGTATGTACGAGACAATAGGAAAATTGAAAGAATATACGAGGGAGAGACGACAACAAATAAAATTCTATAGTTTTCGCTATACAATATATTATGATAAAATAAAAAAATTCAATCATCTTTCATCTTGCTTCCTTTTTCTCCTTTCAGATCTATATTTTAATTCTAGTTTTTCAAAGAAGTACAGTCACAAATAAAAAAAAAATGCATACACTTAAAATTGCATATCCAAAAATATCGCAATTTTGATACGAAATTCTATTTATTATATATATACTAATTATCCATCGATGAAGACAATAGTGGACTCTCAGAATGGTAATTTAAATGAAAGACATCACGACACAATAGAGAACATCTGAATATTTTAAAATAAATACAGCTGATATATTCTATAAATTGACGGTGGACAGATGTCGAAATATATTTACATGACCCACCTAGCAACATTTTTTGCCTATTTTGGTGATCATCAATAAATACTTGCAAGTAATAAGCATTGAATATTTCAGAACATAGCTTCATAAATCAAAACTTACGATAATAATCCAAACAAAGCGAGTATCGCATTTGCCATGCATAATCTTGATTCTTTAAATACTGCATGAACTGAGACAGTATCATATATTACTGCAGTGAGAGAGAATGCGTACAACAGAAATGTCGTGATAATAGCACACCATAAGATGAAATTTGTCTCTGAAATAACATGCAAGATGTAATGTTTACGTACAATATTTTGCAACTGAACGACTCGTCTAAAAAATATATAAGTTACGTTTCTTATACAGCATAATTGACGAAACACAATACCCATGTGATTTCGTATACGTGAATGTATAATTGCGAATGTTGTTGGGGTGAGTTGTTTCAGCATCTGATTATATCTTTTATACATATGAGTGCGTATTCCTATATCTATGTAACACGATTTAAGAAACGTGCATTTCACAAAATTGAAATTATCTTCAAATATTAGTTACAGAATCAGTTCTACTGCATTGTATTCCTGATCATTGCACTCCAGAACTAATATGCATATACGCCACATTGTCTCTTATAAATTAAACAGGAGAATTTGAAATTTGATATTACCTCAGACATCAAAGTATTATGAGATTTACGTTTTATATCTTTGCGATCCGCAAGGCCGTAATCAAAGTGTTGAATATAAAGTTTAACGACATTAGCTCTAATTTACATCGTATATAGAACACAGCAGAGAAATTATTATTTTGAATTTTACCATTTTGAGTTTACTCTCATAATAATGTTAAAACATTCATCATTTTCTTGCTTTTCTTCAATAGGCTAATTTATTGCAGAAAATTTAGTTAGTGCCGCTGAGAAAGAAAGAAACAAATTTATAGTATTTATACGAAATTAAATATCAGCTGATGAATACATATCTTGAAAGTTTTAGGTTGTTGCAATGAATGCACACACAGACACATATACACACATAACTATATATATATATGGGTATATATACGTATGCATATATGCGTGTTTATATATATATATATATATATGTGTGTGTGTGTGTGTGTGTGTGTGTCTGTGTGCGTGTGTGTGTGTATGTATGTGTGTGTGTGTGTGTGTATGTTTATATATATATCTATGTAAGTATGTGTGTGTGTATATATATATATATATATATATATAGAGAGAGAGAGAGAGAGAGAGAAATATATATATTCATATATGCATACGTACATATGTATATACATGCGTGTGTGTGTAAGTGTATGTGTTTGTGCGTGTGTGCGTTTGTTTGTGTGTATGTGTGTATGTATACATACAAACATATAAATAGTTATACAGTAATGTTTATATAAGTACATTTATGAATATTAGTTTTGCTTTTATTATCATAAGAAATCATTATTATTGTTTAATATTGTAGTTTCTACAACCTCCATCGTCAGCGTTCTCAAAAGCAATAGCACCCTTCATCGTCATCATCTCCATTCCTCTACTTCATCAGCATTATTATTATTATTATTATTATTATTATTATTATTATTATTGCTACTACTACTACTACTACTACTACTACTACTACTACTACTACTACTACTACTAATAATAATAATAATAATAATAATAATATTATTACCATCGACGTTTCTATACAAAATACAATTTTAATAACTCCATTGCGTTCAAGCAAATAATTTGGCTTTCATAAGCAAAATTAATTACAGAAAATAAATCCTTGATCTTTTGGGCCTCTGTTTGAAATGACAATGACTAAAATATCAATGAGTTAGTGAACAACTCTTGAATATAGATTCTTATTAGCTGCGCTGATGTCTTTTGTGCGTCATTAACTTTTTAGAAGTAAATTTTCTTTAACAAAACGAACCATTGCCAATAGAATTTGAGTTGTTAAATATTTCTCATAGAGTTGTTTTTGAAA
>NC_068992.1:5229975-5230745 GCF_001194135.2 Octopus bimaculoides
ATAGATAGATAGATAGATAGATAGATAGATAGATAGATAGGTAGACAGACGGATGTGAGTGCGTGTGTATGTGTGTGTGTGTGTACTTGCAACGGAATCAATAAATAATTCATCGCTGTCTATTTCTGTATGTTTACAAATAGGAATGAAACACTTTATTATGTCATATCTTACTAATATTGGTTTCAGATTTTGCGCTCGATTAGTACTTAGTTCATCGACCCCGAAAGAGTGAAACGCAAAGTCCACCCCGAACGGTATTTGTTCCAACGGAATGTTGGAAGACATGCCGCTAGTCATAATGTGCGGCGCGGTAGCGATTCTGCCAGTTCGTGAGAGATTTCTTCCATTCACACAGCTTTAGAAACTTTGCCCAATCTAACGAATTACAGTGCATATGACTTAGCAGTGTACTCCTGCATAAAAATTAGGCAGAGCATATGGGGATTGCCTAATCAGTTGTCATACGCATACGCAAAGGTTTCGTTATTGAGACCCAAAATGTCAGCTCAGTGATCACTTGTGTGCTACTGCATCATTATACAGGTGTCACCATTGCTTCATTTTCATTATATAACTGAGTTTTCACCTTGTGTTGCCTGGATAATTTTATATTAATTGAAGTTGCATCTGCATCAGATACCTTGGTAAAATTCGTGCAATGTCACACGGGAACAAATAGAGAATAGCACACCACACAACTCAGAAATAGCCACATAGATGTGTACATAATATTATTTCTATGTATGTATGTGTATATACATATATAT
>NC_068992.1:5230765-5234694 GCF_001194135.2 Octopus bimaculoides
ATATACATATACAAAACACTTATTCTCTCCTCCTATCCGCCATTCTGTATATTTAGATACACATTTATTTACTGATTGTTATAAATATTCCAATTTCTACACATAATAGAAAAAAAACACACACAACATACTCACACACACGCACAAAACACACATACACATACAAACATACATACACAGACACACAGCATTTGTTCGGGATGCTCTTGCATCTCCATGGTCAACACCTCAGAATTTGAAGTAATTAACTGCTAAAATTCTCTAAGATTATATGCATATGTTACCAATGTGTCACAGATAGGCAGAGTCTCAAAACTTCTTCAGTGTATTTCATTGGAAAACATTTTCGTAATTATATAAGGCGGAACTGAATATTTCTCCTTTCATATATATTTGGTTTTTCATCTCCATACCCGATGCGATGTGGGAGCCGAATTTGAAGCAAACAACGTTTAAATATTACGGAATTACATAATAATTGCAGTGCTCATAATTGGCAGGTGGACAATGACAAACGAATGAGAAATTATGTCATGAACTCAATCAGCTTACACTGTTTATGTTGTAACCTAAAGCCACATTTACCATTTACAATTGTCACGCCGAAAAGTGGGGAGGAAAGACTGACGAGGGTATGAGCGTGGGGGTGTTTAGTTAGAGATATGGGGAGATCGCGAGGCTAAGTTGACAGTTATATATTTTCATATACATATTCATATATACGTACACACACTCAGTTGTATAAATGGTTGATGAGTGACACACCGACACAGTTTCGATTACTTGTTGTTATCCGTAACTTTATATCCTGCGAAAAGAGATAGATTGAAAGAAACATAATCCAAGACAATGAGGAAATAGAAAAAGAAAGGGAGTAAACGTAGGATAAATATTTATATATATAAAGTATTTTAAATTCTTGGTGGTATATTATGGTTGCAAAACTAGATACGGTTCGCCTGCCGTCAATATGTACGCACACGCTTCTACAAATATGTTTCAAATTTAATACTGTTAATATGTTATTTAAGCAATGTATTCGGGGGTAGTTAATGGACTCAGTATCATGTTGAAGAAAGAGAATTATTCCTGAAATATGCATAAACACATATTACCTAATATTCCACTTACGATTGTATTCTTTATGAAGACGTTTTCGTATACAAAACGTCGAAATATTTAAGTACTATCTTTAAATTCAATAGAATATATGTAGAAGTATACTTGAAAATGAAAGCAACACTCTTGTAACACAAAGTATAACATGATATTGATATATAACACTTAAATATACTGTGTAATATATCATGATTCCAAAACGAAATACTGTATCCCCACCAGAAATTAATAATCTATATGTATATTGTATTACATAATATTATATATATATATATATATATATATATATATTGAGAGATATAGATAATTATATAGAGAAAGATAAAGAAACAGGGAGAATGAGAGAGGGCGAGAGTGAGTGAGAGAGAGAATATACATTTAATATAAACACCATCATTAAAACACCGCTGCAGAAATAAATTGATAATCTTATATTTTTTCTATAGAAAACTGCTGGATTACATCATAGATTCCGGCTGTTTTGAAATGTGTAACCCCCTAACCACAAACAAAACGTAACGTTTCTAAACATTACTTGCTCATAGCATTAGAGATATGTAACATTCCCACCTGATGTTGCGCGCTAATTTGTGTGTATCAGTGTAAATATGCAAATGACTTACAAAATTATGAATATTCTGAAATTTTTATGCATAACGAATTACAGAAAATTTTTGAATTTCATACACTAGAGGATATTTATGTTTGAACCATCAGGAAAATACCCTAGAGTTTGGATTGCTAGCAATGCTGTAAATGTGTAAAACAAGTAGAGATTCTGCAGTGTAGCAATGATGTGAAAGTAAATATTGCTAATCTATATGAAGATAAGTAACTCAAATAGCGAAAGTAAAATCATACATATTACAAATACATGCAAACACACGCACGCTCGCACACGATCATACACTTACACACGCACACACACACACACACACACACACACACATATACATGCATAAATATCTTTATACAGGGGGAGAAAGTGTATCAGACAATAATGTGTAATATATGAAGCGGCTTTAACGAGGGATTGTCTGGACTTTAATTGAATATTTCAGAAAAACAAACCGTATCACAGTGATAATGACGGCGTAACTGATGTTGATGATTGTTTTTTTTGTTTTTTTAAATAAGAGGAAATCTTCGTCACCAATGATGAACAGCATCAACGTTGGAAGAAGTACCTGGATAACAAGAGGGAAAATGTTGAACAATAAACTTTGCTCACATCTCATAAGAGTATCTTGATCGGATTTTCAAATTTTCAGCAGACCCTCACGTGTGTGTGTGTCTGTGTGTGTGCATGTGCGTGTATATGTGTGTATGTATATGTGTGTATATTCATATGTGTGTAAGTGTGTATGTATGTATGTATCTATATATATAAAAGCTACGGTGGATTAGCCGGGTAAACTGCTTCACAACATCGATCCGGCTCCTGCGCAATGGGCTCAAATCCTGCCAAGAGTAATTTTACACTTGCTTTTTATAGGCGTAGGAGTAGTTGTGTACTAAGTAGCTTGCTTACGAACCACATGGTTCCGGGTTCAGTCCCACTGCGTGGCTCCTTGGGCAAGTGTCTTCTACTATAGTCTCGGGCTGACCAAAGATAGATTTATATAACAAGTTTTAGTGGGGAATTGAGAGAGATTAAATCTACTACCGCGTTGTTGTGCCTCAGAATGTTCACAGTGTAGTCTACGTGATAGATAAAACCTATTAGGTACCTGACCACGTTCCTGCTGTCGGTTTTCTTACGATTAGTTAGGGATCTTGGGATCTGAATCTTTACACACACACACACACACACACACACACACACACAAAATAAACACACACACATATTCTGACATACATTGACATACGTAACCAGATAAAAATATAAGCATACACACATATATTTCTAACATATCTTCATTATTATTAGTTACCAGACTGCAAAAAGCCACGATTTCTGTGGCGCTGAATTAAAACATAATGGAATAGCCATAAAAATAATTAAAAAATTCTAAACATCATATATAACATTAGAAGAATCCAGTTCCAGAGAATCATCTCGAGAAGAAATAATGACATGTTCATTGACGATTCCAAACATACGATTTGATGACTGCAAATATTTGCTCTCCAGCAGATTGAGCAACCTCTGCATCAATTCCTGCTGGTAGTTATAGCATGTATTCTTCATGATCACGATCTAGTGTCCGTATGTCTTCATGATATGCGTAACTGTGTAGGACAACTTGTATTGTTATGACTCCCTTTCCCTTCCAATATTATACGTATGCGCATATATATATATATATATATATATATATATGCTCACGACTTGGTTCGACTTTTTCCTACACATCTTTCTATCATACTTTCTTTTTGTCTTCCTTCTTTTCTTTCTTCCTTTCTTTCTGTATATATCCTTACTTTCTTCATCATTCCAATAGAACACCATTTTCCATTAACGTTACTTCGACACATGTCTAGATTTAATAGTGTTTCATAGCCGCAAGGACTTTACTTTCCATGTATATTTATATTTTTCCCAACTACCTTTGCGTCTTGTTTTTCCGTTTTCTTTTCGTGACTCTCATTTACTTTGGCCCATCTATTCCTAACGGCATGTTGCTGTTGACGCCACCAAAATGAAACAAAAATATTATCGCCAACGGTGTGAAATTGTTATGATTTTGGGACCATTGCTGATAATGCTAGACCATGTTCACATCTTGTCCATGACTTATCCGTGAGTTCATTTGTCCTCCTCCTACGCAATCATTGAATCTTATATATATATATATATATGTATATAT
>NC_068992.1:5236445-5236848 GCF_001194135.2 Octopus bimaculoides
AAACAACCACAATAAGCCAGACCTATGCACATTTCAATAGGGTGTCCCGGATAAATAAACCACATCATAAGATGTCTCGTAAAATATTGTAACAAATTACAACATATTACAAATTTCTGGATACTCCATCTCTTCAGGGTCGCATTATTACCATCACCAATACTACTATTATTAGCAAAGCACACACATCATCCAAGAGGATGTAAATGTGTGTGTGTGTATCTGTGCGCGTTTATGTGGGTGCATATGTATGTGTATGTGTATGTGTGTATATGTATATGCATGCATATGTGAGTGTATATATGTGTTTGTGTGTATATAGTTATACATAAAAAATACATATAGATATATATTGGTGTGTGTATCTAAGTATAGGTATATGTGTGTATGTGTGTGTGGGTGT
>NC_068992.1:5238405-5238957 GCF_001194135.2 Octopus bimaculoides
ACTTCTCATCAACACTACACACTCACACAGACACGCATACAATCAAACACATGGGCATAAACAACACACGCACATACAATAGCAAACGCACGCACACACACGTACACAGCGACGCATATATACACAACATACACATACACACAAACACACAGGCACGCACAAAAAACATACACATACACAGACGCGCACATCCAAAATACACACACACACGTACACGTACCCAACACATACAACCCCACACAAACACACACACGAACACACACATACTCAAAAACCGCCTGCTGACGTTCCACCTAACGTTGTCCATAAGCATCCACTAACTATTCCTGCTACTAATTCCTTCTACTACGTAACACACACACAAACACACATACTCACTAACAGATAAACCACCAAACCATGCACACACACACACACACACACATACATACGCACACACACGTTCTGTTATCACACACACACTCGCAGACTCTCGCGCACGCACAGATATTCATCTCCCTTTTTCACTGTCCTGTCTTAGAAAGAACTTTTCCCCCACCACCTCCTCTTCCG
>NC_068992.1:5239421-5241767 GCF_001194135.2 Octopus bimaculoides
AGAGAGAGAGAGAGAGAGAGAGAGAGAGAGAGAGAGAGAGAGAGAGAGAGAGATAGAGTGTACGGACTTATAAATTTTCACTTACACACACGTGTACGCTCATAACCATAAATTCCGTTGTGTGCTTGTATCTGCATATGTGTGTGTTATTTTTTTTTCTTGTGATAATTGTAGCAGTATACTGCTACAGCGAGTTAATTTAATGATGGAATACCAGACCTTTGTCCCGGATGATGAACCATAATCAATCATTGGTATTTTGAAAGTCATCTAATCGGAACATATATACATGATCTACTGGCTTATTATATGATATTGTTTAATGCTGCAGTAGCAAAGTTCGGGACGCCGAATTCTCTTTCATATCGACTCTGACATCTGTAATTCACTAATATGCTTATAACGTGAAATCGTATTGTTTTCCTTTTAAAATTATCCATTCCTAACAAAATACTTGTAACTAATTATCTAATATCTATATATTTTTCCAAATTGCCTGAATGTGGATTACGAATTCCTGCTGTATGTCAATTTATATTTATTTCGCATTGTATCCCATGCATTACTAAACAGCGATGGCTTTAATGGCTTGCAGGAATGACATCATTTTAATTAAACAACGAGACGGACTATAGCTGTGTTGGCCCTTTCGCGAGATTGAAAGAAAACACGTCGGCAAACAGGGTAACGATAAGGACAAGATAATGGAGACGTTCGAGGAGGACAACTAAAGAGAGGACGGCGATTGGTACCAATCGCTCTCTGGAGCCTACATGCTCACCACTGGCCAGACACAGACAACAGTAGAAATGAGTTCAATGATGACCCCTCCTCGAAGAATGATGAAACCCTGGAAACAATAGCTAAAGGTATCAAATCTCAACATGTTCGATTCCTTGCCAGGATGCGAGAGTTGATATATGTAATTGAAATCGGATTTTTTCGGTAATTATTCTCATAAAGGAAATTTGCTATCTATATACAAATTTAAATTCGACGTTACACTTGATTTACTGCCTCATATGCTACAAAATGTTATATAAAGACGGACTGAACAATTAATAGATATAATCTCTGAAACACTTGAAATTATTAAAAGCGTCGCTCTGGTATCTGAAGGATCTATGATTTACGCCATGAGTTTTGATTTCTTCTTTCACAACTAAAAGCTATTAAATAAAATAACTGTCAACATAATTAAACCTTTTAAAATGTGAGTATTAACAGCGAATCTTCTCTAACGCTAGATACTTCAACTTAAATTTCCCAATTTTGTGCAGAATACTAAAGTCGAGTAGTGATAAAATCGTCGCAGATCATACCAGCGTTTCCACTGAATTGAACAATAGAAATTTTCAGGATTTCACAATTGTTTCTAGTATCACAATCTTTATCTGTTTCGGTGCTTTGAGAATTAATCCTAAAATTTGAATCAACACGAAATACTAATTTATTTTACCTTAATAATTTATTGCGTAACCGAGCCGAAGTAATGATATTGAATGCAAAATCAAAACCTTCGATTAAATCTGCCTAAGCAACTGGAAATAATGCATGCCTGAACACTAGATTTAACTCAAAATTTTAGAATTATAAAGAGCCAAAAATCCATAATTAATAACCAAAAGGGATCGCCAGCAAAGAATAATTTAAACTCGCCCTATGGATGTATTTATATTAGGCGAAACACTGAATCCAGAACAATATTCAGAGATTTTATTAAAACTAAAGAATGCATGCGGTAGTTTTTTTGTATACCAAGTAATTCCTTAAAGTCTCCTGTAGTACTTCAGGATTCAGCCTTTTTATTATATATAGTTTGCTTCCTCTGTATTTTGCACAATATTATAATAAATAATAATAAGATGTAACTTCTGAAAATGTAACTTGCCCAAATAAAGACTATTCAAGGCTCTAATGGCGCTGTAGGATTTAAACTAGAAGTTGTTATCTTGGTAAGATGTTATCTTGGTACACACACACAATTCTGTACATAGATGTACTCAAACAGACAATCACGCACACACACAAACACACAAACACACACACACACACACACACACACACACACACACACACACATGCACACACGCACACACATGCAGCAGGGAAATGGGATTTGCATAAGTATCTATAGGGACACGCGTCTGTGTGGCTTAAGTATGTACTAATGTCGATCAACACAGTAGTTGCACTACGGGGGTAGACCAAAAAGTTTTAAAGTCGTAGAGATTCTTTAAGAGGTAAGAGAATATTTGCTGACTGCTGGGATAAGTATCGGTAATCCCAGCAGTTAGGCGGTTTGTCTTTTTGTCTTCTTGTATGCATCCATGCGCGTCGCTTGAC
>NC_068992.1:5241777-5242065 GCF_001194135.2 Octopus bimaculoides
TTTTTGTCTTCTTGTATGCATCCATGCGCGTCGCTTGACATTTTTTGTTCTCCAAGGAGACAAGATCAATTAATGAATTTTGGGTGTGCAGACACACATAGATACATAAGAACAGACACATAAACACACACCATACAAACAGACACACACACACACACACACACACACACACACACACACACACGCATATATATATATATATATATAGAGGGGTGTGTGTGTGTGTATATATATATATGTGTGTGTGTATGTTTGTGTGTGTGTGTATATATATATTTGTGTCTGTAT
>NC_068992.1:5242183-5245969 GCF_001194135.2 Octopus bimaculoides
ATATATATATATATATATATATATATATATATATATAAATATATACATACACAAATGCACTAATACATATGTATACACTCATATATGTATATACATAAAATATACGCGTCTATATAGATATATATGGAAATCTATCTCGCTCTGTGTGTGTATAATTGTCTCTATATTTGTGTACGTGTGTTCTTTTATTCTTTTATTCTTTACTTGTTACAGTCATTTGACTGCGGCCATGCTGAAGCACCGCCTTCAGTCGAACAAATCGACCCCACGACTTGTGTGTGTGTGTGTGTGTGTATCTATTTATATGTATATGTATGTATGTATATACGTACATATACACACACGCACACATGTATATGCAGACTCGTATTCTTGCACGATATTTTTCTTGTGATGTTATTAGTAGTGACACAATGTGTAAATTTAATACAGGGGTACTTGTTTAAACTAATTTACTAAAGAATAACATGAATAAATCAATATATTTACGTCAGTAATATGATTTCTCACTGAATTATTCTGTTTTATAACACTAGACAGGTATGCGAATTTTTCATTAACCGAGAGAAGGACGTATGCTGACATATTCAAATATCATACCTTATCTTTGAAAATTCAGTCAATCGCATTGAAAAAATATTTCAATTTTTCAGAGAAATTAAATTGCCAATACTTGCTCATATACAATTTTTCGTTATTGCTTGTAGTTCCGTCTTTCACCTCTGTTTGATGTCACCCTTTTGTAATGCTAATGAGATTTCGCATACATTGAAGTAAATTTTAGACAAAAATTGCTTCTCTGAATGAAACGATTCATTCCTCTTTCAAAATAATTCACAACCGCAATCGAGAATATATCACGTATATACATAAACGTCTTCAATGTTTGTATACATACATCCTTATATATTTTTGTATATTTATAAGTTTATGTGCGTCTGTATATATATATATGTATGAATGTGAACGTGTGCTTGCGTGTGTGTTTGTGTGTCTCGACGTATGTCTGCGTGTCTGCATATTTGTGAAGGTATATATATATATATATATATATATACACATGCATACACACACACACCCACACACACACACACACACACACACACACACACACACATACATACATACATATGTATATATATATATATATATATATATATATATATATATATATATATATATATATATTCGAGTCAGGAATTGTAAACATAAATAAATATTTGTCCAATTATTTAAGAATGCAATATTTTGGGAATGAATATCATATTAATGTCTATTAATTTTATAACTTGATGCAATATATTTCTAAATTCAATTGTGTCGAGATGACAAAGAAATCATAATTATTATATGGATGTATAATCTTTACTTTTTCATCAAAATCTAGTCACATTCTATATCAAAAATTAATTTTCATTTAATGGGTCAACATTGAAGAGATACTGTTCGCTTTATAAACCGGATTTTTCAGAATACTATGAACCTATGTGGATGAAATTGGGCTAAACGGTAGAATATTGTAGAACTAACTTAGTATCACTTTTATTGAAAATATATTCTGAAACAACATTTTACACAATATATCTCTCTGGCTAATCATCTGACAGCAATTTTAGGTATAACTAACAATAATTCCTTAATTTTCTCCATCAGTAATGTTAGACGAGTTTCTTTCTCTATCGTCCCTATTGACAAATAATGTCGCCATACTCAGATTAAATCTTTCCTTCAAATTTGCCAATGTTATATTGAAAGAATACATCAACATTTCAGTTGAAAACTACTTGTTAAATCAATGAATTAAGAAATAGCTGAAATATTAATTTCTATTTGCATGAGCTAACAGATTACTCAGCGTGTTTGAACAATCCCTTGAGTTATTTCTTCTAGCTTTGTACATCTAAGTGCGATTACCCCTGATGGTAACATTGACTTTCATCATTTCAAGGTCAATGAGAGTAACACCCGATCCATTACTGCGTTACACTACTAAGTGTAGTTCAAAAATAAAACCTCATTAAATTTACAAATATTCTTCCTACATAAGGAACGCTGAATGGAAATAAACTTCAAGAACACAACCTTTAATGACTATTTTATAACTGTATATGTGAGTGTCACTACATAAGTGTGCATGTGTGTGTTTGTGTTTACATACGTATGTGTGTGTGTGCTTTATTTATAAGGAGAGGGATGATTATAACTGGTTCAGAGGAATGTTATTCATGAATACACGGGTTCAATATTTATACCTAATAAGAAATACATAATGAAAAGGTAGGGAAAATTTGAGATTTCGCGGATATCTCTGTCGTAAAACGAGATTTTGTTGATATTCTAACGTAAAGAAAAGGAATCGCGAATCAACATACAAGAATGTATGCATAAATTAACAGCAGGAAAGGCGCTAGGTATTAGATATTTGCTGGTGAAGTGATATATATTCTCTTGAGGATCAAAATTTTCACAAAATGTATGAATCAGTTGGATAATTGAAAGGTAAGGAAACGTTATACAGCAATGGAATTGTGAAGTAGTGAGGAAAATTGACGAATTGTGACATTTATTGCAATACGCAAATGAAACGAATTAAAAGCATGGTAGAGAATTACCGAGGAAGAAGCGATACAGCGGTTGAAAAAATATTAAGCTGCTCGTATGAAATTCCATCAACGTAAAGGACACCCCTGCTATTTGATCTCCATAAATTATTTTGTTCTTTCTTTTTCTTTTTATCCATATATTTATTTGCCTGTATTTGCATATCCTCATTTACTTTATGCTTTATTCATTACTCCGGGGACGATCACCCTCTCTGTAGAAAAAAAAATCCTTTTATAAGCACATCTTTAGAAGCAAATTCTTTGATAAAAATTATTTTACTGCTATTTTTCGATTAAATCCACATCTTCCTGTTAAAACTTGTTTTACTTTGATTTTATTGTAATCATCTACCGCTTCTTTCTCGGAATTTTTATTGCTCAATAGGCATTGCTTCCTTAAAGAGAACCATAAATGTTAACCTGCGAATAATCTATTGTCTAGGATATGTATCTAATCAGCTGGATTTCTGTAGTCAAGGTGATGATTTAAATGAAACTATCTGGCGGTTAGATTATGCATTACACTTGTATATACGCGTATGCTTATGTATTTATTTTTTGTTGATGTAATAACTATTGTATAAATTCCGAGATTATGAAACATCATTAAATTAATGAATCAAGACCTGTTCTCATATCTCCCTTCTCTTATCAGATCTCCTTCCCCCTCTCTCTATATATATATTACACACACACAAACATACACACACATACACACACACATACACACACATACACACACATACACGCACACACATACAAACACATACACACACATACACACACACATACACACACAGACACATACACACATAGGCATATATATATATATATGGAGAGAGAGAGAAAGAGATGGAGACAGAGACTGTGTAAGAGACACAGAGAAAGTTGGTAACGAGGGATTAGCAATACGGGCAAAATACCGGATTATCATTTGCGTACTTTCTTACAGGAAACAAAAATATGCTATGACCATTGTTTAGCATCATTTATATTGTTAATGAAAAGTTATTTGAATTTTAAATTTATACTTGCTCACTAATGTTCGTTTGGAAGACGAGGAGCTTTCAGCTGAACAACGCGCACGGAGACATAAATATGTTAATTGAAATAGCTTATGTAGTAAGCTTAGTTGAGAGCTTTGAGATTCGACACAGTAGCGAAATCAATTAATACTTGGATG
>NC_068992.1:5248006-5250753 GCF_001194135.2 Octopus bimaculoides
ATATATATATATATATATACATGTATGTATACATGTATATATATTCTTGATATCGTGAGCAATATAAGCAAAACGAAATAACAGTAAAATATCACACTACAATACAATTCCTAGTTTTGGCAATGACCTTTACTACTATGATATTTCATTCCGCATTATTTTAAGATCATGTAAAACCAATAGATTTAGCTGCTGTTTCTAGGAGTTCAAATGCACACGTGGAGCCTTACTTTTTGACTTGGCATCAGTATTATAGAAAGTGACCTATTGTGTTGTATTTTTGGTATTTTTATTGACTTGATGACAGATGAAAGCCGTAGTAAGACTGATAGAAAGCGAACGAGGCTTTGGGAGAGAAAATATAATTATTTTAATGGAGTTAGTAATGTTTATACTGTGTCAGTAATTTTTACAACTTTTATCAAAGAGAGCGTTTTGAAATTTGCCCAAACTTGTTCTTAAATCCATATTATTTATTCGCAAACAGAGATAAAAGAAAGCGAGTTAATTATAGAGTCTAAAATATAATGCAGAGAAATCATTGCATTTGTAACAATGGTCAAAATAATTTACTTCTAATATGATTTATGATAACATTATGAGAGAATAAATATAACAGAATCTATTTTATTATTTATTATTATAAAGAGTCTATTGTGATCTTTTATTGAAAACTCCAGCAGAATGAAATATTATTTTCTGAGGGCAAAAGGATTTCTATTCATCTCAAAACAGATTCAATCAATATAAGAAACAACTTTTAATGATTTACAAATACAAATGTGACTGATTTTTCTTCCTAATATTTTCATTTTGATTGCAAACAACATAGGCTTGTTTAATAAGCATTTTGATGTTTCACTACAAGTATTATACATATATATAAATGAATGGGAATGTATTTATAAGTAAATACGTGCGTCTCTACATTCATTAAGAGTGAGTCTTAATCTTTCTAGCAGTTTATCGAAGCTAGACATTGCTATTCCTTTGAGAGAATGCGTTGGTTTTATATTTATCAAATCTGGCATATATTTATATTTAGATATTGGCAAATGAATATCGTTGCTGGCTTTCTATGCATTTATGCTTTTACTTAGAACAATGTATTTTTCAGAAAAAAGAATATTCAGGAAATTTTCGTTCGCATCTACGATGAGGATTATTAAATTAATGATAGCAATGTTCGTATCGAACAAATATCTAATCCGTTCTAGAACAGAATTCAAATACAGCACCGTAATTAAATCTTAGCTCGTCTTTTAAAGGAGGAGTTGTCGCTTCATGTAGCGGGGCCTAATTACAGTCAGATAAGCCGTAAAGGTGTAGTGATTTGTATTTAGCGTAATATAGTAAAGTAATATGAATATCAAATTATTTCGGTACGAAGGTAATTTGGAAATTTGTAGTTCTCAGTTTTCTTTATGAACAAATAGATCTAGGTATACCCAGGGAAACTTCCATTAATATGAATCCAATAATTGTTACATTTGTATGAATATATGAATATATATATATATGTATGTGTGTATGTTCCACCTTGACTGTAATTCCGTGACAGATATCAGAATAAGTATAACATAATGCACACCTAGAAAACGCACAAACCTTATTCAAGAAGACATTATCAATCAAATTCTCAGATGCCAGCTTTTTCCAATACATCTCCTTCAATAAAAAGCCTTCCATACGAAATCCGTCCACTTTTTCTCTAAAATAGTATGAATATTTTCTCTATGAATACAAATAATTAATCAAGCAAAATAATCTCTTTCTCATCCGCAAATAGATTTTCAAAACTACCCTAGAGGGAAATATATATGCACGCTATATAACAATACAGCAACATTGTAACTTCGCCAAATAAATTTTGGTATAAACAAACCAATGAATAAATACCCTTCAGTCATTTAAGAACATGAATGGTTAAATAGTTTAGTTCATTTAGAAAATTTCTGAGAAATAATCTACCTGAACCGAACAAAATTTGTAACCTTTAACCAAACACAAATATGTCTGTGTGTGCAAGTTGTGTCTGTGTATGTATGTATGTATGTATGTATGTATGTATGTATGTATGTATGTATGTATGTATGCATGCATGCATGTATTATGTATGTATGTATGTATGTACGTATGTATGTACGTATGTATGTGCTTCTGTGTGTGTTAGTTAGTGTATGTGTTTATGTGGAAAATGTATTAAGGCATGTACTTATCTATATAAACGTAACTATATGCGTACATTTTTATGTTTAATTGTGCATATAAAACACACAAAATATACCTTGCATAAACATTACGTAAAAGAAAAGTATAGTTTAGAAATAAATACACTTAAAACACAGAAAGTTTGTATGTCAAATAGATCTCTAAAAAAAGATGTAATTAAAATTGATAAATAACTGAGGATCGAGTGATGCTAACCAGATATAACTTCAAAAAAGCAGTGACAAACTTCGATTTCTTATTGAAACCAGGCCGCTGGTGGTGGTGCTACACACCATACTGATCATAACTGTCAGGTATGTAGAAGGGAGTTTAATTCAGCGGGAGAACTTAAACAACATGCAAAGGTACATGAAGCCCAATTCCAACCACTATTGCTGGTAAAGGTTTCAGCTGCCAATTCTGTACAAGACATAGTAGAACTTTAGCTGGGCTAAAAAGTAACTTTCGATCACAGCACCGATAACAGTTAAGCCTCGTATATATATATATATATATATATATATATATATATATAT
>NC_068992.1:5251368-5253505 GCF_001194135.2 Octopus bimaculoides
TGTGTGTGTGTGTGTGTGTTGTAAAACAGTGACACCGTTTTTAAATTAAAATTGTATGGTACAATTAAATGCCTATAATTCCTTCTGTAATCGATGGATGAGAAATTATATGAAGATTTTTGTGAAAAATATGTGCAGTGATTTATGTAAATTTAACGAAAGCGTGTTCCGGAAAATTATAGGTGCATTGTCACTAATCATTTCCAGTGAGCTCTTCGCAGCCACGTATGACAAACAGGGATTTCCTTAATATATGTTCTTAAAGGTCGTAATTTGTCTTAAACCTGAATTTAAAAAAATAAATTTTGAGTAATTTTGTTCAAATAAGAGAGATAGTGCTTTTGGGAATAATATTTTTTCTAATACAATATTGTATTTCATTATCCACAAGCTTCAACATCTCTGAGGGTCACACAAAGGGAATAAAAAAGAAAATGATGATGCGGTATATATTACAGAGGCAGAAGCAACAGGCATAGGAAACAATCAGAATAAACCAGGAGTGCAAGTAGTAATATTGAAAGGAAAGAATCTAGCAGAATAATTCAATAACACAATGACATCGTCTTATATTCAAAATTGAAACTGGCGTAAATTGATAAATGAAAACTCAAATCGCCAGTGCCTGTACCAATATTTTGCCAGAAAATGCCAATCCCTATATAAAATTAGGTCATATAGCTATCAAGCTGCTCCTCCGGAAACGACCTTAATAAAATGTCATTCGATTTAGGCAAAGGAATGCAACGGTACCAGTATTTTTATCGTTAGGTCAAAACAAAAGCGTTCACTGAAATACCTACAGGTAAAGAATAGCTTTTTTCTGACAACTTTCAAACGGAACTACCACAGAAAATACTTAACTACAACACGCAAAGGCTTTATTTTATGCTGAGCTTCGGTTAGTAGCCTTATACATCCTGCACGTGATAAACCTGGAGTGAAACTAGTAATATTAAAAGGAAAGTTCTGAAAGGTAATTCTACTCATGAATTTATTTCGGTTTTTGAAAAGACGATATCGAAAATGTTATTGACATTATAATCAAGCTAATGTATTTTTCAAACCAAAAACGTTATTAGCATACATTTGTGGCACCCTGACAATGACATCATTACTCTGAGCTTGTACGGAATGGAAAAAATAAAGTAATGTTATTATGACTAGCTGAATCAGTACATTGGCTACATTTTCCCAAGATGTGTATAACTGGCAATGAACAATTGGATGTTATTATAACACTGTTCGTTATTGATTTACTTTTAAAGATGTTCTGCAGGTTTTAAACATTTTTGTAAATTATACAAAAAGCTTTCACTATTCCTATGTGTGATCTGTTAATAGCTTTTTAGGTGTTATTCCATGGAATCAATGTTTCATTCTTTTCACCGATTTCATTTGCAGATCTTAACAATATATGTTAACAGTCCCTTAAATATCTGTTTGGTAACATTATAGCCTTGCAGTAATAATTGCAGAAGCAATGAAACAAGCAACACACCTATATATGTATACATATATATGTGAATGTCTGTGTGTGTGTGTGTGTGTTTGTGCTACGTACATATGCACCAATACATGCAAATATATTAAGTAAAGACTTACATATTAAATGCTGATAACAGTATGCTTGAATAAAAGAGGCCTTAAACTATATTGCAATAGTTTATTGTTGTTAGTGGTCCTATACGTTTTATGCCGATAGCATTTAATGTATTGTCAAGAATAATATAAATGTTCGAATTGTATTTAGAACGACGGATCAAGGGAAAAATAGATTTGCTACTGTGTAATTCAGTTTCAAATAATATTTGAAAGGGGCAAGCTTTAAAGAAATTCCTTCCTGTTTATTGCCAAATGGGGCATTGATAAATCTCACGATATATAACACATTCGGATAACAAAGACTACATTATAAACAATTATTATTTTGTATTTATCATCTGTTCTGTGCTTCAGCTATGGTTTCTAGTCTGTATCTATCTCCACATACACAAAGAAAGACATGAACGTATACGCATATGTTCATGTGTAATGGAACCTGTTCATCTATCTGTATATTCATACATATCTAAGTATATATGTACAAAAATATATGCATTTATATATATATATGTATATATATATATATATATAT
>NC_068992.1:5253542-5261185 GCF_001194135.2 Octopus bimaculoides
ATGTATATACATATATGCGTGTATATATATATATGTATATATATAATATATATATACATATATACATATATACACACACACACATATTCATATATAAAACACATTATATTTATATATATATATATATATATATATATGTATACATATACTCACACATAGATATATATACACTCATATTAGACAGACTGATGGATACAGTAACAATGCGGTTTTATATATAATAGCAGCACTATAAGTGTTGGTTTTAAAACGTGTTTATAAGCAGTAGTGCTTTGAGTTAAATCTGAAACACTTTGAAGAGATGCAACGTAAATCTAGGAGCAAACAGCTGTTAAAATTCCAGTTTTATCGTTGTTCTGCCGTGATAGTAGCAATAATAGCAACAGTAACAATAATGAATCTTTGTAAATCAGGAACAAACCGGAAATTTAACTGTATGGTTCCACTCAATTATATTTATCCTTGTGTTCTTCAGGTAATTATTTTATCGACCCTCAAATGGTGGAAGTCAATGCTGCACTCGGTATAGTCTTGATCTCAGAACGTAAAAATAAACCTGATATAATGCCGCTATTTTCTCCGTCAAGAAGAAGAAGAAGAAGAAGAAGAAGAAGAAGAAGAAGAAGAAGAAGAAGAAGAAGAAGAAGAAGAAGAAGAAGAAGAAAACTCTCATAAAATTACGTCCACCTTCTCCCCTGCTTCGCATCCTTATCCCTTGTCAATTCCTCAGAGCTTAGATAGCTACTTCGCGCCTCAACAGATGCGGTCGGTCTTTGTCTGTCTTTTGCAGCCTTTCCTGCCACAAAGTAAAATTTACCATCATCCAGGTGTCTGTTTCTTTTGTGGAGATATATTGCTACCTTTACTAATCCATGCTCCCATGGAGTGACACAAAGAATTTAAGTATCGCGGATAAGAATGTAAAAGTGATGATTAAGAAAATACCAAATTTGAACGCCTCCAGGCCAGATGGTATCAATGGTTTTTGGCTCAAGTATCACCTAAGTGTACACAGTTATGTACGATCGTTTTTTTAACTTTCTGCATAGAACAAAGAACACCGAAATGGATGTCAAAATGAAAGAAAATGCTAATACAGAAGGAAAAAACCACTGGTTCTGGTTGACGGGAGAGAATACGAAATAAGAGTCAGAAACGCGAATTATAGCCGCTCAGGAACAGACCTTTTCAACAAATGGTATAAACAGTAACTGCACGACAACGTGAAGTATATTTGCCACTTAAATGCGGCTAGACCCTAATGGCGAATGCTACTGTCCGTGCGTATCACGTCAGATCGACGATGGGAAGGATGACTTCCCTTTGCAAATACTGATAGGGCACAGAAAGTGTGTCAATAGCCAGCCGGGGGAGGTGTTCTCCAGGAGCTAAAAGCAACAGTAGCATTCACCCTTAGGGTCTAGCCGCATTTAAGTGGCAAATATACTTCACGTTGTCGTGCAGTTGCTGTCTATACCTTGTTCAGAGATCTAACATATATAAAATATATATAACTTATATAAGAGTGTATGTCCTTGTGTGTGTGTGTGTGTGTATGTGTATGTGTGTATGTGTGTGTGTGTGTGTGTGTGTGTGTGTATGTGTGTGTGTGTGTGTGTGTGTTTCTTTTTGTATGTAGGTACTTGTTTTTTCGAGGTTTAATTTCATTCGGTGAGTGGGCATTTGGAGGTCGAGTTGCTGCTTTCGTGAAAAGAGAAATACTGCATATAGAAGTCACCATCACACATTCAGCACTGGCTTCATGGTAACAAATATTATCGCTATATTTAGAACACGTTCAATATGCAATGTGTTTAGAATTGTTTGTGAGTGGAATATAAATATTCAGCTGTGTTTCAAAGGTATATTTAAGTGAGTAAATCGATGTTTTATTTCTTCTAGTTATTGTTTCTTACCTTTTCACAGAAACAGGTATTCCATGTTTTGTTAAGAACCTTCTGCAACTTCACATTATGAATATATCTTTAACCAACTTATGAATATGTCCTTAACCCACCTTATTCTTAACCAACTAATTTCGTTCAAAAATGTGCTGATTCTCAATATTTCAATATAAATGCTGAGAGGTTCAAAAACGTTTGCTTCCAGACCACTTTCAGTTTAGTAAGTGTTTGTGCTGGCGCAACATTTATTTCTGATCTTCACTGCTGTTTTCTTTTCTTGATGACTGACTGTTGCATAAGCGGCCTACTAAAGTGCTCACGCCAACATATTTGCTAGTATATTTATCGAATCCATCTTCCGAAAATATCATATTTTCGCATTAAGAAGCAAAATCGTTCAAGACAGACAGCAGCTGCAATCATACTTCAACATTCCTGTAAACCGTACCGCCTAATATTCCTTTCTTTCAAATTTCAAATTTGTTGACATTTCTTTTAATGAAATGTCTGTCTGTAGGTGTAGGCAATGCAGAATCTAATTATGTCTTAGCATTAATAAAATGGGAATATCCTAATTATACTGATGATGATAATGATGATGATGATGATGATGATGATGATGATGATGATGATGACGATGACGATGAAGATGATGATGATGATAATGATGATTGTGATAATGAAAGTATAGTAGAGAGTATCATTATTATTGATATTATTATTAAATATTATTATTATTATTATTATTATTATTATTATTATTATTATTATTATTATTATTATTATTATTATTATTATTATTATTATTATTATTATTAAAGTGGCGAGCTGACAGAATCGTTAGCGCACTGGTCGAAATGATTATCGATATATCGCCTGTCGCTACGTTCTGAGTTCAAGTTTCGCCAAAGTCGACTTTGCTTTCCATCCTTTAGGGGCTGATAAATTAAGTACCAATTTACATTGGGATCAACTCATCCCCTCCTCCTAAATTGCTGCCTTTGTTGCAAAATTTGAAGCCGATATTGTCATTATTATTATTATCATTATTACAACATCAATAATCATAGGAAAGAGAAAAAATAGGTGTGAATGAATGCTTTAGAAGTATGGTTGTATAGGAACGGACAATTCTGAAAAATTAGATAGAGTCTAACAGGACAAAACATAAGTACACAAATAAATAACGAAAATCAAATAATTCCGGAAAAGTGTTTATCCTCGAATATTATTAGCGAAGATCTTGCTATAGCGTCGACGCCACACTTAACACTAATGTAAGCAATCAAAACATACTGTTTTCCACCAGTCCACAAGTTCATACACTAAGCAAGCTATATTAATTACATTATATTTGCACGTTGCAATTAAAACTATTTATGAATGCTTTTCGAGAGTAAAAATTTACCCTCTATCCTCATGTTCACTTTCACGTGTATTTTGCAAATGTTTGGTCAACGCCTCCACGCAGAGAAATTTGTCTCTCAGTAGAACAGCAGGTAGCAGGACAATCGTCACAAGGAAATCGGTTAATAATGGGACCATTGATACGAAAAGAGTTGCTGAATATCTTTAGTTTCTACCATTAATGATTCCACAGCTACTGTGTATTGAAGAAGCCTCAGGAGATAACTTCGGTATTCCGAACAGTTGATATTATATGTTGTGTATTTATCGCACAAACTTGCGATAATCAATCTCTAGAGGGTGGAATGGATACTAGATACCTAAGTTTTCCACATGACTGTCGTCGTGTTATCTTACACTTGTCACACTATAAATCACTAGACACCGTGATGACAGCTGAGACGTAAGGTTTTAAGTTATTCGAAATTGCCCAAGTGCACTTTCATTCAAGTTGTCTAATGCACACATTGTGTGATATATATCATGAGATCGACGTTATCTTGTTCAAATCATTTCGGTATATCACCCATCAGATTATATCTCTGAAATCGAACGTGTTTACTAAACTTCGGACAGAAATCTTGATATTTCTGTTAGCAGAGTAATAGGGATAAACTAAAACGGAAATGCTTGCAGTCTTTCTTTGAAGCGATAGCAGCATTCGGTTTTCTTTAGACATCGAGCAATCAGATACATAGGAATTTTGGCATAATCTCTTAAAGCACGTAGGATAATCTTTTCAAACCTGGCAAATTGCCCTTTCATGCATCGCTGTTCGAAGTATTATGTCATGTATCCGAAACACTAAAGTAACGTAACACTGAAATCCAAACACATCTTTTTTTCTGTTTGAAAAGCATTCATCACGATTAATCAAAACCCGAAGTATGGGTTTGTTGCTGTGTACTTCTGCTACTACTTCCCTTTCTTTTTGTGTTAGATGTCACATCTAAGCCTTCTACAACGTACCCTTCCAAATTTCATTTGATTAATTGTGTGAGGACCAAATATCTACAATGTTACCTTAGATATAATATTTTTTTGAGATTCTAACTCACGCCACTTCAAAGCTATTTTTTCTCATTACAAATATTTCTTCGAAATATCCAACAACTTTAAAAAGTGAGCAGCTTATCTTTTCCCTATCAACTACCGTACAGAGGTCTCTATCTACCATTTACTTCATCCGACACAGGATGGCCATTTCTATACACGGCGAATGGAAACAAATGATATCGTTCTAGGAATGTCAAGAAGAATACACTTATGTATAATGGTGATGTAGATTATACGCAATGTAAGAAATAATCAGTGGTCACTTGCAATAGCTTGCGACTGATACATTCATTTAAATATGGTAGATCAAAAGGTACACATACAGAACTACTCACACAAAAGAAAACAACGCAAACGTCTGATACCGTATCAAATTTAGTATGTGTCAATTTGCCCTTTATTTGTAGGTCAGACAGAAGATATACACGGCAGCTTTGCAATTCTGATGATCAAAAAATATTAACATTATGCGTAATAGTGTAAGATATAGAATGTCTTCCAGGTGTTGCAATTGGTCTGTGTGGTATATCGATTCACTTTTCAAATCATGAGTTGCATAAACATCAAAGAGAAAATTAATTTTCCTTTAGCTTTCATCGAGATTTTATGAATTAGCGAGTGCAATGGAGATTTCACTGTAACATATTTTTTAAAAATTCGATGACTGGCAATATCGATTTGATTAGTATTCATGTGAACTTTATAAGCTGGTATTTTTAATGTATGTTACACTTGAAGTTTTAAATATTGCATTTCAGGTGTACATTTTTAATAGTGTTTAATTCGAAATCTTCTTAAAATGAGATGCAGTGTTAATGCTTATAAAAAATATATATATATGCATATAATTTTCTTTTGTTCTGTGTTGCAAATTGGACAGAATACTGGAGGTTCAGAAAAGTGTTGATGTTTTCCTTTTTTTTTTTAATCACATGTGAGTCAGGACTGTATGCATTACACATATATAGTTTTTCTATTTCATGTGATACTTTTAAAAAGTAAGCTTTCATCTGAGAGTGAGTCCATATTTGATAAGAGAGAGAAAAATATGGTTTCTCTCCATGTTGCTATTTTCTTCATTATAAAACAGAAATTATCGTCTTGCCAATATATATAGAATAGTGAAAGATAAGATGCTTATTGTCATAATGATATTTTAATATGCAGATATTCGTCTCATACTCACAACGGTGTTTGTATGCAGAGTACCGCTACACCAACTTTGGTGTTAGATATCTGGAAAAGATTATGTAAAGGAGTCATCTAAAAGGCTATGGTCTGGCCTTTTTAGTGAGGATTTACTGGTGGGTTATCTCGGTTTGTATAGTATGACATAGAATACGAAATACGTGAAAATGTAATACTTCTTTGTTTGCTATCAGTTGCTGCATGTACGGAACCATTTGTGTCTCAAATTAGCAAATTTGGAAAGAATATTCCACTTAGACCTAAAACAAAATATCATGGACAGGTGAGAGGATATTGCTTTGCTAATAGTGTCACGGATTTGCATGTGAGTTTCTTGACCATAAACGATTGAGCTTGTTCCTTCCTAGCTGTCAATATAGGGGACCACTGATCGCTAGCGGGGGTAGAGAGGGAGTATCATAGCAATGTGTTCAACGGGATTTTTTGAGATTTGAATAATTCACCTTTGGAATCATAGGTGTTTCCTCAATCATCGTAAAAGAACCCTTCTTCTGAGACCTTCTGAACGGAATGGGCTACTCACCTGTAACATAAGATAAAAGAATTGACTGACACAATATTTTGATACAAACTATCTATTAAGCGTATAAGTATAAATAACGTATGAAACTAAATAGTAATTGGTATAAATATGACAGTTCATTATAATCCAGAATCTCTTCTCCAAAAGTGAAAGGCATTTTGGTTGAGCTCATTGAAATTATATAGGATGAAATATATAGAAGCAAATATGATTACAACACTAAATACTAATACAACTGTATCTCAACAAACACACAAAAATAGGTTTAAGCATTCTCATAGTGAAATGAGTATCAAATCTGTCTCATATCCCCAATACCTATCACATCAAAATACTACTCCTCGTACGAAACGTGAGTTTCTTCAACCAAAATTATGCTTCTGTAAAATCTAAATCCAAGGATTACTTGACGTATATTTACACTGTGAGAGCGAAACAGAAAGGTGAGCAATTTTTTTAGTGAATCCATTCACGGCAGTATTAAAGACTTTACGTAAACTAAAAAGGCCTGTTGTCTTGGGCGACTCGACATATAATACAGTGGAGAAAACATTCCTTGATTAGTCTGACGTACAAATCTACCTTTTAATATTAATCTTAGCTTAAACTCTTCGAGGCAAATATATTTTACATTACTGCACATATTAAACAAATGCAGTCTCTAAAAACCATGTTTTTTAATGTTATTTTATGAGATGTTGCACATTTCCAACGTAGTTACCAACTTGAGATTATGATCTTACATAAGTATAAATATCTCATTGCGTCGGAAGGGAATGCTACCGTTTTTCAACTATCTTTTATTTCATCGAATCAATTATTAAAAATATGAAGACAGCCATAATGTCAACACACAACTTGCACACGAAGCACATACAGGTTTGTATGTATGTATATCTATCTCTGTCTCTATACATGTGTGTGTGTTTGTGTGTGGGAATGTGTGCAGGCATGTATGTGTGAGAGTGTGTATATTATTGCATGTGTGTGTGTTAAAGAGTGAGTGTGGACCAATGAGGATGGGTGTTCAACACTGCATTGATGGATAAAGATTTTTTATTTTTGTATTAAGGCTAACATTCATTTCTTGTTCAGATATTTTCAAAGCATGAAACCAATGAAAATTTCCCATCAAGTGATGATGCTTCTAGGGAACTAGTGGGGGATGCTTTCCATTTTCTCTGCCAGTTCCCTTGTCATTTGACGAGAATTTTCGTGTAAAAGTTGGTTTAATCGCTCTTCATGGAAATCAACTGGACGGCCAGAACGAGGAGCTTCTTTCAGGTCAAAAGTTTTATTTTTGAACTTGGCATACCAATACGAGCGGTTCTTCCAGCAATGGCACCCTCTCCATACACAGCAGAAATGGCGCATGCAGTGTTTACGACCTTAGAACCTTTAGTAAAATCAAAAACAAGGAGGTGTCGAAAATTCTCGTTTGTCTTACCTTCATATTCCATTTTAATAATCTGAAAATAAACAAAGGTTAACTAAAATTAATTAGAAAAAAAAAGCAAAACAAAATAGATTCCAAAATTTAAAAA
>NC_068992.1:5261195-5263585 GCF_001194135.2 Octopus bimaculoides
ATTCCATTTTAATAATCTGAAAATAAACAAAGGTTAACTAAAATTAATTAGAAAAAAAAAGCAAAACAAAATAGATTCCAAAATTTAAAAACGCAATAAATTCGAAAATTTAAAAAAAACAGTGCGAACATAGTTGCCAACCCAATACATACATACATACACACACACACACATACACACACACGCACACATACACACACACACACGCACACACACACACACATACACACACACACACACATATATATATATATATATATATATATATATATATATATATATATATATATATATATATATATATTTGGAACTCAGCTATATTAGTTTTCCGAATGATAAACATTTTAACTTACGACCAAGCACCAAAATCATTATTTATCAAATGTAAGCAAACGGTTAGTTTAGTGTTAAATGGACAAGAAATCTCAATTGCATACAACAACATGGTCTGATACTACACAACCCACTTTTTTTTAAATGGTGGAAGAATAAATGTCATACCAACGGAAGCCTCTTAAAATGTAAAAGTACATGATAACGTTCCCCAGCGTCAGAAATGTCCATGATAAGTTACTACTAACATAATAGTATGTCTCGGTTGTTGATTTTCTAGTTTTCTTGTAGTACTTTTAATCAAAATTACGGGATAATTACATTTTTTCGCTTTTCTCAATTGTGTCAGTAGCATTGATAACATCAACATCATCGGTGTTTTTATGTTAAAACTAATAAGGATAATGATACAAATAAAAAACAAAAAATCGCAATAAATCGCAAAAAAAATTGATAATATTTGTAAGACCAGCTCATCATTATTATTGTTGTTGTTATTTATATTATTATTACTAGTATGTTTAGTACTGATGATGATAACAAGAATAAAAATAATAGTAATAAGAAGAAGAGCTACGAAAATAACAACGACAACAATGAAAACAATAAGAAAAATAATAATAATAATTAGAGGTAATATAATAATAATAATAATAATAATAATAATAATAATGATGATGATGATGATGATGATGATGATGATAATAATGACAATTATTATAGAGAACATTAACAACCAGCATCATAATGATGGAGATGTTGATTATTATAATCAATTCTTTTTTTGTATGTTGCTTGAATTATGATTTTATTTCATTTATTCCTTAAGTATTTGTTGTTTTATAATAATTTATTGAAAAAAATATAAATAAAATAACAAGGCGAACAACGTTATTAAAACAAATTTCAGTCACTGATTACATTTCTGCTTCGTTGAGTTACTTCAAGAAGTTAATTTGCTTGAACAGCCATTTCCATGGCTTTCTAGCAGAACTCATCAGACTCAAAAGATATTCCTCAAACACAGCTATGCCACAACACGCATGTTCCATTGGGGAACTTTCAAAGGAGAACAGAAGAGTGAACTCACAATAGCTAAACCGCTTGAACAGGAATAAGGGTTAAGGTGTAGGACATCAAACATAAAGTTCATAAATTAAAAACCTCATAGTGCCAAGGAGTCGTGAATTTTGTTGAATCGCATTATTCTATTTGTCATATTAAAAGAAAAAATAACGATCGTTCAGTTAGTCATAGGAAACGGCAACCAGCTGTTAAGGAATTAATGAAACAATGCGTACAAATCTGAAACAGATTAGGAATATCAACCCCTGATTGACAAAAGTAAATATGGTTTGCGATTCAAACATCATAATAGAAAGTTAATTTAGATATGACGTATAAACGGGTGAAAATTATTAAACACTTGAATCGTTGATCTAAAGTTGATATTTTCGTTTTCACCCTTACTAAATAAGCAGCAGAAGTTTGTAAACAGGGCGTTCCAAATTTTGTCAATTCGTTATCTAAAAGAGATTACCTGAAGCATTTCAGTATCTATCTATTTATATATCTATCTATCTAGGCGTAGGTGTAGCTGTGTGGTAAGTAGCTCGCTAACCAACCGCATGGTTCCGGGTTCAGTCCCACTGTTTCGCACCTTGTATGTACGTATCTATCTATCTATAGATAGATAGATATACATAGGTTCAAAAATAATTAGAGATTTATACAAATATTTTTTTTTATTTCACAACATAAACGCACATAAACACATAGACCCACAAATAAAAACATTGCCAAATAACATACTCACACACACACAAAAACACACGCATACAGTCACTCACACACACACACACACACACACAAACACGCGCGCACACACATACAGACAAGTGGAGAGAGTAAAGAGAACAAATGTAACTCAAAGGAAAATTGTAATTCTTTCCTCAAGCTGACATTCATGACAACATACATACCTATCAACACACAGCTAGTCATATTCCAAACATATTGAAAGGACATTCAACACAACACACACACACACACACACA
>NC_068992.1:5263595-5269720 GCF_001194135.2 Octopus bimaculoides
AGGACATTCAACACAACACACACACACACACACACACACATACACAAACTCACGCACACGCACAAGTTGACATAAAACCCAGTCAATAAATGCTTTTAAACCAGTCCATTGGCAGGAACCCACAGAGATTTCTTTTAGACAATAGACAACTACAGCCCGTATCTTTCTCTCTATACCTTGACACTCTATTTAAAGAAGATTTCAACGTAAAAATCTCCAGACATATTTTCGTCCCCCAGACAGAAGATTTACTGTTTTTACTGCAATTTTTTATAAAGTTTTACGGATATTTGATAAGATGGGACTTATCATCGAAATCGACAATATTTCCGTTATATAATCATTTAAAATAATTTTATGAGATTCCTTCTTAAATTGAAATGTGTTAGAATGACGTTACTGCTGTTTCTAGGTCCATTCTATAATATATATATATATATATATATATATATATATGTGTGTGTGTGTGTGTGTGTGTGTGTGTGTGTGTGTATGTGTGTGTGTGTGTGTGCATATGTATATATATATATATATACTTGAGTGTGCGCGCGTATGTATATATGTATATAAGCAGATTAGTAGATAAACGAAAGAAAGAGGCACATTTATGAAAAGTTACATAGAAATATTATCTAAGCAGTTTGATTCGGCCCCATTGATTGTTAACTTCAGCGAAATCATAGTACTGAGTTTATATTCATCCAGAGTGTTTAGAGAGTACCAGCAATAATATTCGAACTCCTCCTGAACCTGACAGCACATTGACCACTTCCTATTTTAATACATCTCTTCCCCCACTCACGAATATTTACAGGCTAATCAGGCGTATAGTAACTCCCGATCATCTGAACTCACGAGAACAAACCTTATAAGCACCAACCCAATGCTAATAAACACTGCAACTCTTATTCAATTCTTTCTGTTTCATTTTGTAACGTGAACGGCATTTCATCGACTACATGCATGCCTCTGTATGTGTGTGTGTGCGAGAGTGAAAGAGAGAGAGAGCGTGTGTAAAGGCGTTGTTTGTGTACATGCATATGCTTGTGTTCCTGTATGTGTGCAACGGACGTGAATGAAAGAGGCAGACAGAGAAAACAACAGGGAAATATATACTCTTAAAATCTGTGTAATCAATAGTTAATTTAGTTAAAGTCACTTTCTGGAACGCTATCATAAATAGCAAACAAAGAAAAGTAAAAACAACTGACTAATAAATTGCTAAATATTTACACTGGTCAGGTAGGCGATATCAATCACCCGATATTTTTAATGACAAATTACTAAACGCAGTTTCGGCGATAATATTTTAAACTTAAAACAGAAATTACATATTATATTTATTAAAAAAGAAAGAATTTAATTAGCTTTTAAAAGTTCTTAAAGATAACATATCGCTCGCATACTGAATATTCATATTTATAACTTAATTCTGACTTTGGATTTCAAAAAAACAATTAGCGTGGTGTATATAAAATTTTAATAGAATAATGTTCCATCTTTTTTTTATTTCAGCGTGAAATAATTTTATAAAAAGGTTTTACAGTTTTCTTATCTTATCGTTGTTTTTGTAAAAAGAACTGGAAACAAACTGTGTATTTGTATAATTTTTGAATTCCCTTTCGGCTTAATTAGTTAATGTTTCATTCAACAAACGGTTACTTAATTTCTCTGGACATACTCATAGTTTCAATAATTAATTAGTTGCCATGTGGTAGGCCGCTACTCTGATATTTAATCACTGTCGACTATAAAATTGTATTTTTAATTAAAATCTAATAACTACAAATGTTTTTTTCCCTCTCCATGTCGCCAAGAAATCTGAATGTTGACATCTGTTAAAACTACAAAAAAACAAATCTTAAGCTATGCTTCTTCATACGCCGTATGTTCTTTTTTTATGTTTGCAATGTGTTGCCTCTAACAAGAGAGGCTGTGTATTAGGTGATGTCAAACAAGCAACTCTCTGCAAACTTTGATATTCACACATTGATACATGTTACAGGAGAGCGAGTACGTCAGTTAAATCTAGCAAGCTCTACTATTTAATATTTTTCGGTCATAAGAATAAACAATTAAGCGAGATATTTATTTCCTTAAGCGAGTGTCCTGAAATTACATTTGCAGGGCATAATTTTTTATCTGTTAAAGAGACGAATATGCCATCATACCTGAGCTAATGATTCACAGCTCATATTTATGCTGATACAAATGCTTTGGCTAAAACATTCTTACTCTCTTCACAAGGAAAACTGTTTTTTTTTGTGTTGAAGTGTAAGAATATTTCGTATCAAGAAACCAGAAACCAAAATTTATAAGTATCCATGAATGTCACGTTGTTTCTTTTACACATAGACCATAGAACAGTTGTTATAGATAACAAAATAAATTCAGCTTTCTATCAAAATCGACTCAAGTAACATTCTGTTATTATGGCAATTAAAATCATAAGGGAAAATCACATTATCAGACATAAGAGAATATTTATAACGCGACACAAGAATGTTTGGCGAGGAAATATTTGATGCATAAAGAAATTATGTGCACACAAGAGGGTACAGCAATACATTGTTTGCACAAGAAAGTAGATTATCAATATTAGTTTACTTTGGTCTGAATCAATAAAATATTTCCTGATCCTGAAAATAATCACAGGTAGTATGTTTAGGATATAGTAGATATTAATACCTAACATATAGAGCTGTCGCCAGGGAGTTAGTTCCAAGCTGCTCCTATTTACACGGTAACGAACTGTGGTGAATATTTACTTTTTAAATAGCCTTCACTACTGTTTAACTCTTACGTATTGTTCACTTCGAAACAGACAGAATTCTAGGGCACCTTCAAAATATTCGCTCGAGATTTGTCAAATAAACGATGATAAGCGTAAATTATTAATCGAATTTTCCAGATACGACCTCAAATACGTTTGATATTAATATTAATTGGAGAAAAAATACACTACTGTAATCTTAACAGCGTTCCAGTACCAACAAACTGAATCAGTTACGCGGTAGAATACAAGTATGTTGAGTTCGATCTGATACTTCTGAATGGAATTCGTAGGTGCAAACTGAAAGAAGCCCACCGTATATACATAAATATATGTTGTTCGGTGTGTTTGTCTTTTTGTTTGCTTGTCCCCCCCCACACACACACACATACACTGCTTGACAACTGGTGTTGGCATGTTTACATACAGTAACGTAATGGTTCGAAGAAAATGACCGACAGAAAATGAATAATAACCTATACAAACAAATAAGTACTGGTGTGGACTCGGTCGACTAGAATTCTTGAAGGCAGCGCAGTCTCTTTACTGAAAATAGTAAACGAGAAAAGGCAATGGAAAATTACAATATATTGCTTGGCTGTAAAGTTTCTACAACTTCGTTCAACCATGGATATTGTTACTGTAACTCATATTGTATGCCAGTAGCTAAGGTAAATATTTACGCTTATTCTGGGCTGTTCAATCTGTGAATTGAACTTTATACTCCAACAATAGTCAGACATCATATTTATATCCCATTTGCCCTGATACCATTCCTCCATGATCTTGATGTGCAGAATCTGGAAATGCTAGGATCACCAGGTTTGAGGTCAGATCTTGGAGACCAATATTCTCTCGAGCTCCGCTGACCAAGATGCACAGAAAGCAGGGATACTTGTATTTGCGGAGAAAACCATGTTAAGATCAACGCAGCGGTGCTGGTTTGTGATATTGCAATAATTCAATGTATCTTTTCTGATCTCCATATCCTACACGAAGAGCAAATAAATATGTGTGTGTGCAGGCTATATATATTAAATCGAAGAATATACATGCATATGTGTGTGTGTGTGTGTGTGTGTGTGTGTTTGTGTGTGTGTGTGTGTGTGTATGTGTGTGTATGTGTGTGTGTGTGTGTGTGTGTGTGTGCATGAGTTGTTATGTTTACATATCGGCTGAAAACAAAAACAGCTAAACACCTAATAATAAAATCTACTCATTTGAAAGTAGAAATTCCAGTCGCAAGATATTGTTTCTAATTATCGATAAAACCGTATATTCTAGTACCTCCATCATCATTGACATCAGCATCAGTAGGAGCAGCAGCAGGAATTGTAGCGGCAGCAGCATCTATCTTAACGGTTGTAGTGTGAGGTCAGTATCCTGACTGACTCTCATCTTACTGAGTCATCAATATTATAATCAATATTTCTTTCATTGGTTTGATGATAACCATCATAATGTCAATTGTTACATCTGACGTCAACATCACCATTGTTTTCACCACAACGCCTCACTGTCGGCTTAATGTTTCCTCAATCTTTCAATATCTTTTGCTTTGCCACCAACACGATCCCACTTTTGAAGTGGAGGACCACCGTCATCTACTCTGCCTGAACAACTGCCATCAACGTCGTTGCCAGTGTCTTCCTCCTCATTAGCATCGTATGAAGAATGAACAAAAGAGTCTCATCATCATCAGCATCAACAGCGCCTGTGTTTTTGTTTTATGGTTTCTGAGTCAATTGCCATCATTAATTACCTAAAATAGACAACAGATCAAGTTACGGAAATATAATCATATGAATAGAAATATCATATCAATGCTACATTCTGTACGAAATATAATACTAAAATCACTTTATCACAATGATACAAATATTCAAAATAACTTCATTGTATACGACAAGCTGATAAATACGGTCAGGTGTTACTGCATCACCTTACAAGGGGAAATAGCTATAATTCAAGCACTATTCACAATGAAAGACCGAGTGGTTGAACCGACGATGCTGCAATTTATATGACGTTATCCTTTTTACATTCTAATGACAGTATTTCCAGTACTCAGATATACACAAAAATATCCGCATCACACTAACGAAGTTATCCGATAGTTTCATATATCGTCTATATCATATGTTTTATTAGTTATTTTTTAATTAATAATATTTATTTTCCTAGTTAATTTCAAATGGAATGGAGTCATTAGATTGTGCCTTGCCTGCGAATCGACTTGAAGACTTTTCAGTACAATGAAGCGACACCAGAACTAATGTTTCTTTATTTAAGCCTGTTACTTGCTCTCAGTAACTTTTGTTGAGCTGCTAACTAAAGGGGAAATAAGCACAGCATCAAAAGTTCTCAAGCGATGGAGAGAAACAAACACGAGCACAAGGACATAGATACACACGCACACACACACGCACACACACACACACACACACAAACACACACACACAATCACACACGATCTTCTTTCAGTTTCCGTCTACCAAATGCACTACCATGGCTTCGGTGTCCTGAAGCCATAGTAGAAAACACATTCGCAAGCTACCGCGCAGTGGGACCTTATATGGTACCTCGTGGTTGGGAAATAATCTTCCTACTGCTCAGCCATATTTGTGTCAAGTAAAGAACTCATACATACACTAACCTTTGCTATGTGTGTGTGAGAGGAAAAGCAATCTAATATTACTTCACCTGTATATTTCACTACAGTATGTCTGTACAGGTTTATATGTTTCGGCACGTTAACTTTACAGCTAGTTTATACAAATACATATATATTATATAGAACCGTGTGCTATAAGATAAAATTCTCTGGGTCTAAAGCAATTAGGTCATGTGAGACGTCAGCTAACACTCCTTAGAAAACGATTTGTCATATAAGAACCAATTGGCCGTGTGTATGTCAATGACAAATGCTCATAATAAATTATTATCATTAAACCAATGATATATAGTTTCATAAATATCTTTCGTTATTTCGTTTGACATGCGGAATTTAATGAGAAGTTATTCTAGTAAGAAGTAGACAGTTTAAAATATGAAGCAGCTAACTTATAAATACATTATGTTTTAGAAGAAATATATGGTGTGAAAAAATTTGCTCTCAAGATATTAATTGTAATCATTGGAAAATTTTAGGGATATCACTATGGTGTTCCAAATAGACTGGCTTAATTAGGTGGTTCGCTGTAGTTTATGAGTGTACCATTTGTATATTAATAAATATATTTCAGTAAGACCACCGTGTGTCCGTATAAATTTGCACCAATCTGTCTATCTAATCTATCTATCTATCTATCTATCTATCAATCTATATATATATATATATGTATATATATAT
>NC_068992.1:5269884-5277384 GCF_001194135.2 Octopus bimaculoides
TATATATATCTGCTTCTCTATCCCTGTGTCTGTCTGTCTATCTGTCTGTCTATCTAGCTATTTCTATCTATTTCTATGTATCTATCTATTTGTGTGTGTGTATGTGTGTGTGTGTGTGTGTGTGTGTGTGGGTGTGGGTGTATATGTGTGTGTGTGTGTGTCTGTGTGTGTGTGTTTGTGTACGTCGGTATATTCTTGACGCTGAAAGCGTATAGACTTTTAAGTGAACATGCAATTCTTGGATTGACTGAAATCATTTTTAATGAAATATAACTCAAAACACAACATCGATCGAAATGTGACCTTCAAAATATTTTGTAGTTTCGTGTATGTTTTCTCTTGACATAAAACAAACGTGACCAATATAACTTTTCATCAATAATATTTCATCCGTTCCCTGTTTTGTTGTTATTTACTCCCATTCTATATAATATCAATACACTTGTAGTTTAGTCTCCAAAGATATGTGTCAATAATTTCTACATTGAACAAGCCGTTCTGCGACAATTTAGAAAAATCTTTTAGTGGACCCTTATGGAATATTGCATTAGCCATGAATGTGTGTAAACCATGATATAAGAATAGAATGTTATTATGTTCCTGTAAATTTTGTCGCTCCAATTTTAATTGAAATATTAATACAAAGATAGATAATACGGGGAAATTATTCTCTCCAACACAATTGAAGTGATATGTGTGGAGTTGTACAGACTGGATAACAGAATCGCCTGTGTTTGTCACTTTGTTATATGGCTGAGGACATGTATACATCGTGAATGAATTTTTGATCGTGGTTGTAGAAAACAGAGTTACAATTTCTCAATATGCATTTCAGTATAAGTGCCGGTGATCTTCAAATTAATTCGGCACAAGAAAGAGGACAGTTCCCAGTACTGGAAATAGAGACTTGAGTATTCATTTGAAATATAATAAATGAAGAAAGAGTCGATGGAAATATAATAAATGAAGAAAGAGTCGATGGAAACAAAAATTCGAATGAAAAGCAAAAGAACGTTGTTCACAGAAATGTTAATATCAAGCGCAGTGGATTTGAAGTAGCTGAAGTGATGATTATAAGAAAAAAAATTACGTGAAGTGTGGTACAAAGAAAAACATCCTACAAAAGAACAGATCATTATTCCCACAACAGTTTCTTGAGAAAGCATGAAGAGATATTCGGCAAGAAACAAGATCAGAGTAAAAGATAATAAACATCAAATATATGATGTACTAAATAGTGAAAGAGCAACGAACTGTTGGTGAGATAGCTTCAACACAACAGAAAAGTGGACTGGTTATAGGATGAATAGAAGTGATATGGACAGCTATGTAACTATTAGAGGAGAGTATACGAAAAAGATATGAAAGTATGTGAAACAGATATCAAATTTGAAAACCGCTGGACGTTATTAAGTACACACATAAATATTTGGAATAGTTTTTTTTTAATGTTTGTATATGCAGATATATACGATTCTTTCCTACTGAATATAGAGGTAGTAAAACACCAATATGGATGGCAACATTGGTAGTAAAAAGGGGGGGGGGAAACGAAGAGAATTCCGTACTTCTAGATGTATTACAAGCCTACTATTGTTATGGAAATAATAAATTTCACTCAAAGCAGATTAATTTTAATTTTCTGAAGAATAATAATTTATTACTAGAAAACAAAAGTGGAAGAAAAACTACATTCTATAAAATATCGAAGTAAAGATACTGAAGTATGAACAAAAACGAAGAACTTAGCTCTTCATTGTGCTGACTAAAAAACGAATATGATGATGCATTTTATTATTACTGAGTGAGAGAGCAGAGCATACCATCAAAGTGACACTGGCGTACAAATACACAAAGCCTAATATACCCATCATAACTACCCGTCTGGTAAGTGTGCACCAGGCGCATGCGTCACAACCATATGTGCTCGACATGGTGATCACATATCAACATAAACTGCGCATGACCTTGCAGGTGGGGCCCAATGAGAATTTTCTTGAGGTTTATTAGCCCATCCCATTCTAGAGATTCCTAAATAAGGTTTGTTTTAAGGATAATGAACAAAATACACGTTTCCAGAGGTGACTTATTCAAACCCCAAAGAATTCCTCTCGACACATGGCTATGACCATCCCCCACTACTTCTGCCCGTAATCAGAGACGCATACACGGTCAGCTACCAAGGGGCATGCTCAACCGGTTATGGTTAAACAACTAACAAGCATATCTCTGCTATTGAGCAGAATATTTGACATAGCTCTGAGAAAAACAATGTACACGATAGCACATCTACTCAGTTAAGATAAGACATGATACGCACTGCCTGGTATTATTATTCTTTACTTTTAATCTGCATGATTGTTTCCATCACTTTTCGAGGCATACCCAGCGTCCTGGGGCGAGTGAAAGATAAGAGATGTTACAGTATGAATGAAAGCCTCGAGAGGGGAAGTGTCAGGAGCAGTAGCAAAGTACTTTCATGTAATACAACACAGGCATTTAGATTGATAGGGTTTTTTTTCTAAGGGTGTGGGCAGAAGTTGTTAGCACAATCTTTTGGATTTCTCTGCAACATGATTCTCCTGGGATATTATCTAGATGCTTCTGACATCCATTTCTTTATTATTATTATTATTGTTGTGTTTGTTGTTGTTGTTGCTGCTGCTGCTGCTGCTGCTGCTGCTTTTGTTGTTGCTGTTGTTATATATGATGTTGATGTTTATTAATAAAACAGCCTCTACTACTACTACTACTACTACTACTACTACTACTACTATCAACATCATTATTCTCATAATTGCTATTAAGTCTTTATTACTAACAACATTCGTAATTACCGTATTTACGTTATAGATTTCTCAGTTATATGATATTAACATTATCGCCAGAAGCAAACTGATAGACATATTAAATTAATATCTTGAACAGTTCTTAGTTGAAGATTATATGCATTAATCTTCAATGTCCGGTGAAGTTGAGTGATATTTCCTTTAATACAGACATGATATGTATGCAAATGCATTGACTTCAACCAGAAATTTGGAAGTCTTTACTTCACTGATTCAATGAACTTTAATTACAATATAACCTCTACCAAAAATCTTTATCAACAGACATTCATTTATAAATGCTATGGAATATTATCACTAAATTTATGCAAAATATGCAGCTCTTCTGTTTTGTTTTTGTTATTTTTGCATAAAAGAAAAAAAAAATCTTTAGATTATTTCTGAATGAATCAGTTTGCAGGAATTTATCAACCGATAATGACCTGTAGCTTTCACTTTGAAAGCTAAAAAAACAGAGCAAAAAGGGATGTGAAATCTCTTTAAATGTTAATGATCCCAATCATAAAAATTGTAATTGTTTTATTATCATTATTATTGATTTCATTCGTACATTGAAGATTTGGATACGTTTTTGAACTTTGTACATTTCAGAGAAGAACCATCGCCAATCTAACAAAATAAGTTTGATAATATTCATAAAGAGAAACAGAGCCACAAAATCCATATGTAGGTTTAAGTAATATATCCACTTAAATAATTCGGTGTGAAACTAAAAGTGGCATGCACTATTGAAACGTACTATGTGGTGTTAATTAATGAGATGGATGTGGCTACTGATAAAGAGAAAACATTGTAGGGTTTGAAATGGAATTTAGATCACTGAAGTCAGCTCATAAACAGTAAATTGCATATCATTATTAGTAAGCTTAAAACAACATTAACACAGGTTTTGTTTGCGGATTGAAGTCCATTTAGAAGCAAACGCATGCAACGTTATGAGCAACATTTAGAAGAAGAGGCCGACGCCTGGAAAAAAGGAGAATTTCGGTGTATTGCCAAATAAGGCACTCTGGAATATTATTCTCTACTCACGATTTCAGCTGTAAGCGAAAAACTAAAGCAAAAATGTTACCGTTAAGTATGTTGGCAACAGAAATTTCTTTCAGACATGGTTAAAGAAAGTTGTACATCATCTCCCTCTTGCTCTCACATACGACCCCTTTGTCTTTCTTTTATTACTGCTCCCACTGCCACCATCAACACTACTGCTGTCAATAAAACATCATGAACTCTCCTTAAATTTCTTTGTCACATTGTTTCTCCCTCTTAGACGGCATTATATTAAGTCCAACTATATTACAAACAGATTCATAAGAGTTGTAATGCATTTTCTACAGTAGGTTTGCTAGTTATATATCTAGGTTCTCAAGATCCTCAGCGACATCCACAGAATTTCTCAGTATAATTAGAAAAACAATTTGTTTATATTTCAGTAAGACATTCAGAGAAGATAGGCGAACGCTCATGGCATTTTTTGATGACTGGAAAATCTGATAAAAATAAATGAGGTATATATCAGCGTTGAATATATAGTTAAAAACATTACATCATGGACTACAGAGCTGATGAGAACCAAACTGAACATGCAATAATCTTCCACCAATGAACACTAATATGTTTTAAGCTTTCTTAGCGAAAGTTACGCTGGTGACAGAATGTAGTCTCTCTACGAAAGTTCTCCATGCTATTTCCGATTAATTTTCACTCTATGAACGCCATTCATGAAAAGTTTGGAGAATGTGGAATTATCTCAGAAACATTACCTGCGGGTAGTAGTTTAATCAAAATATCGTTTATTTGAAATCATACACTTCCATACAATATTCTGTTATATCTCCAGCAAACCTTCTCAGGTGTCCAGGTGCGGCCTTAAACAGAATGAAATAATAATTTACTTTATTGAAACCTTATAATTATTAACAATATATATATATATATATATAACACATCGATTGCTCTATATGGTGATCCATTTTTTGTATATTTCATCATTACAGTTCTAATATCCAATGAATAATCAGCGGTTTTCTTGTCTTATACTTAGTAATATCTAATTAATTCTGTTTACATTATCATTTCAACATACATCGGTTCAACATATACCATTATTTATCTACAATGGCAGATTATTTCAATTACAGTATACCGCAAAGCTTTTTTGTCCATCAGTTTCTTAGCTACTGTTGTGCTCAATTGGAGTCTGAATTCCTGTTTCATCAATGCAAATTGCCATGCTATGACTGTCATAACGGCAGCATTATTGCTGTGTAAGCAAATATGATTTTTTAAGAACTTTCGTTCGACCAAATCCTTGCCATACGTTCTCATATATATATATCTTTTGTTTGCATTTAGAGTAACAATAGCTTTGTTATTTAGATCTGTATGCAAACGTAAATGCAAACGCAGGAAAGAAGCATCAAGACGAAGAGAGAAAGAGAAAAAAGAGAGAGAGAGAGAGAGAGAGAGAGGAGAGAGAGAGGAGAAAGAGAGAGGAAAGAGAGAGAGAGAGGAGAAACAGAAAGTGACAGAATGACAGAGAGATAATGCATTGGAGTGAATAAGTAAATGAGAAGTCGGAATTTGGGATTATTCCTTATTAGCGCTTTAATTTACATACACACACACACATACACACACACACACACACATATATATATATATTATTTTATAGTTTCAGTGAATATATATATATATATATATATATATATATATATATAATATATATATATATACCTATATATACATATATATACATATATATATACATATATATTTACATATATATGTATATATATATGCGCATACATACATACATACATAATACTTACATGCATATATATATAGATACATATAAAAAGCATTGGCGCGGTAATCATAAAATGCATTAGCCTAATACAACCTCTCAACAAATTCACATATTCACATTAAATGTATGTTGTAAACAGATGCCCCAGAGGTAATATATTAGAAAACATAAGACACAATTCTAAAGAAAATCGCCATATTTGCGTTCGTTGTTTAATAGATACTATAGGTTATTTCAAGTTAATCGGAAATAGATATCATTTTCCAAGCATCCATGATTTAATATGTGTGACGCTATTCAACATCAAAGAGATCTGTGCTTTGGGAACTATAGTAGTTTAGCTTCTTTCAATTTTGTTTCACCAGTACTGAATGCAGACACTTTGATACACAAGTTACAACACAAAGATAACATTTTCCAGCGAATAATGTCTGTATTGCAGTCAAAAATCGCAATTTCTTTTATCTGTAGTAAAGTTTATAAATACAGACTGCTCTGAATACTTCTTCGAGTAGGAATACAGTATAATTCTGAAGGTTGCCTAGTTATGTGACATTATGAGGAGAAGGAAAGCGAGAGGTTTATGTAATTGAAATATCACTGGGAAATCGTACACAACTCTAGCAATCGTGTTAAAAACGGATGCCAACGATAATGTAAGGCAGGGGCCAATGTAATTATTTAAAGAATATTTATTCATGCATTTAATGACATCTATCACAAGGTTCGATTGAGATTCATCCAGAAATAAACAATGATGAAAATTGAACACATGATTGCACACGCTCTCATAGAAACGCAGGTACAAATACTTGTATGTATGTATTATGTATGTATGTATATATGTATAAGTATATGTGTATGTATATCTATATATGTATGTATATATATATATGTATATATATATATATATATATATATATATATATATATATATATATATATATATACACACACATATATGTGTGTGTGTATATGATTATATATATGTGTAAATGTGCATACTTCATGAGAGTACGTACGTGTGTTGCATTCACATGCATGCAGAAGCTTATAGGCTACAACATATATATATATACATATATATATATGTCGTATTCTCATCATATGTTTTCAGGATTTTCCATAGATACGTTATAAGCACCGTCTTCTTATCCACGATGTGGTCATCAGGAAATTACAAATCAACATAGAAATACAGATATAAAGAAACACACACACACACACACACACACGCACAATCATATATATATACAAATATTGTAATGCAGAAATATGAAGATTTTTTTGTCGATATATTTGCAGAAATATAATTATACTAATAGAAAATTAGTTTGGGAAAGTTAAAATAGTGGTGTAGATAATGGAATTAATTGATGCCATTAAATAGATTATATGATGATGTATTGTTTAGGTAAAATGAGTTATATTGATCACCGCGAATAATATGTCATGAATTATTAGACACTATCTTTGCTGTCATGGATACTATTTCAAATAGCAGCAGAGAGTGAGTACTTTTTATTTTTTTTATTTTTTTATTTTTTTTGCTGTAACAACTAAAATGAGATTATGCAACTGAGGACGCGTTCGTAGAATTGCAACGCGACAGAAAGTGCAAATCTACTGAGTACTTATTAAGGATGTTTGCTACGATTTTGATCCTGATCATACATATTTTGGAATAAGAAATAGGGATGGATATTATCGGCTTTGCAGAGGATGTGTCTCAGAAAGATGGAGGAGTGATACCTCAGATAGGACGGTTGGAAATATGTGTATATTACTTCGGTGATATAATTTCGCCTGGGAACATTAAATCAATAAATTATGACGAGAAAT
>NC_068992.1:5279360-5281322 GCF_001194135.2 Octopus bimaculoides
TATATATGTATATATATGTGTGTATATATGTGTATGTGTTTATATATGTGTATATATGTGTATGTGTATATACGATATCTAATAATATTTAGAATTATAATGCGAATGTCTAAGATCTTTAGAAAGTTCACTTTTGAATTGGAGTGAAAAAGCCTTCAAGAATGCAAACTTCAAATGACAGATTCTGAAATAAATCATAGTAATGCCAGCAACAGGAATAACACAACAACAATAAATAGAAAACCGGCGAGCTCTTGTGAAAATTCCTCTATTACACTTTGAAAGAACTTTGTCTTTCTCATCTGAAACTTTTGCTCTGCGCACTTTCCCCATGCAATCTTCAGATGAATTATCATCCCCCATTGTTGACCCTAACAATGGCTATTAACTGACTTCTGACCTTTTGGCTCTCTGTCTGCTTGCCGAACATGTCAGAGCAATGTGAATTGTCTTCAATCAGCTTTTCACCTTTCTCATTGCATTTGTATGACCTTTGTGGCTTCAAAGGCTGTTATTGCGAATATGAAGTCTTCTTTTCTACTTATGCATTGTATCTCCTATTTCTCTCGCTCTTCTATTCTCTAACTCTTATCCTTTCGACTTCACTTTCGTGGTATTTCTCTTTCCTTCACTTTCCTTGCATTGTTCAGGTTCTCCAAAACCACTGACCTTTGTTCAGTGCAAATTAATGCTAGTGACGCCAGAACAATAGCGAACATTAAACATATGAAACCAAACACAGAATACATATATATTGTAATTATACGAAATATTAGGTTTAAATTGTTTCCTATTTTCAGGTGTTTCTACCTCATTTTTTTTTTTCATTTCTGAATGTTAAATCCAAGATTTAACAGAACGGAAGTATTCTGTTTGTAACTATAATGAAAATATTTATTTTTCACCTCTGTTTCTTTCATTATTATCAATATTACATATATGTACAAGAAGATTTTTCTAAAATGCCATTTGGGATCAAACAATACGAAAAGTTTTGGATTTCTAATCTCCAACTAAATATTACGATTGTCCATATTATGATTGTCTCTATTGTAAACGTCCTAAATAGTAAAAGTATTAGCCAGATAGGTTTATGCATTCACTTAGCCATGTATAGCCCTGTGTTCGAACCTTGCTGAATGTGGGAGAAATGCTTAATATCTCCTTCCGATATCCACAAAAATATGATGCTTTATAGGTAGCGTTACAGTTTGTATAAATGTTAATACATAATTATTTACTTTAAGGCGGCGAGCTGGCAGAGTGGTTAGCACGCCGGTCGAAATGCTTTGCGGTATTTCGTCTCCCGTTACGTTCTGAGTTCAAATTCCACCGAGGTCGATAAATTAAGTACCAGTTACGCACTGGGGTTGATGTAATCGACTTGTTCCCTTTGTCTGTCCTTGTTTGTCCCCTCTATGTTTAGCCCCTTGTGGATAATAAAGAAATAAGAAATGATAGCACGCTCGGCGAAATGCTTACCGGTATTTCGTCTGTCTTTACGTTCTGAGTTCAAATTCCGCTGAGGTCGACTTTTCCTTTCGTCCTTTCTGGGGTCGATCTAAAAATTTCGGGCATTGTTCGTAGAGTAGAAAAAATACTAGAAAAGAATACATAATTACTTATAAAATATTAACAGACGCAATAGAAAGTGGTGGAATGAAATCAGAGAGAAATGATTCAAGAATGACTTACTTATATTAGACAAAACATACACTTCGCGAGGAAATAAATAATAACTTTTTAATGCGAGCATTCTATACATTAACTATGATAATGATCTACATCGACTATACACACCACACACACACACACACACACACACACACACACACACACACATACACACACACACATACAGGGTGCAATGGGTAAATTGTCGCTATTTATATATTTAATTTCACGCATGGGCATTGTTTTTGATTTTTGTCGACTACAGCATATAGTAGGGTCCGGATATAT
>NC_068992.1:5282301-5284557 GCF_001194135.2 Octopus bimaculoides
ATATATATATATATACATATATTACTTTAAAAATGAACATAGGAATGTTCCATTATTGTGTAAATTTGTATTAAAAATGGATTAGGAGAACGCGTGCAAAATATGACAATAAGTCATCGTTATTTGATACAATTTTAACGTGCCTTTCTAAAACTTTCTGTATTGACTGCAAAGAAAATTGTTTTAATTAAATGAGAGAATATTCAATTCCTATAATGCACAGTATACATACGCATTGCATTTAATATATTAATATCATTTCTGTATTGTATGATTTTCATAATGGATAGTGAAAATAATATAACGCTAATGCATATACAGCCGCTAAGGAAAAACAGTTTTCTGCATATGAGATCTGTCTTTCCTACAGTATACATATGAATTATTATATCAGTAAATATAACAGGCAATTTTTCTTTTATTTCTACTTATAAATGCGTGCGCAAGACGGGTTAAAACCCGTGAGGATATATTTGTATCCAACAAATAACATCAAATTATTTCAGTTCAGAACTATTTGAACAGGGCAAGTTACAAACGAATATCTAGTAAATGTTATACAGCATGGGCTATAAAAACTTTAACAGCTTGCTGAGTCAGGTAATTCAATACCATCAAAAGGAGGACAGTAAATAACAATTGTAGCTCAATACCATCGAGTTCAACTCAAAATGCATTCTTAGGTAGAAGAACGCATCTACGAACTTGCACTTCCACACGGAAGTAAGAGAGGCCACGCTTTTGCGGGACTGTTTCATGTCACAAAGTTACCTACTTATCTTTGGCGCACATTGTTTCATGAAATTTGTAATTTGTATGGCCTTTTGCATGATTTTCATAGAATCAATTCTGCTGAAAACGCTAACTACTGCGGTGTTTGTTCTTGTCAGATCAGAGCCTGGTTGACAATTTTAAAATAATTATGATAGGTATTGTTACAGCATGTACGTTTTTGCAAATGATAATGACGATTATTATTAATATGCATATGGTGATGAATATAGTGATGATGATGATGATGATGTTGATGATGATGATGATGATGATGATGATGATGATGATGAAGATGATGATGATGATGATGACGACGACGACGACATTGACGTTGATGATGCTGATGCTGATGGAGGTGATGACGATGAATATGATGATGATGTTGTTTTTAATTAGAAGTGGTAAAATATTAATGATCGCTATAATGATGCTGGCGATGAACAAGCTGATGATGAATGAGTAGGAGTTTGATGATAATTAAATGTAAATATTTGCATTTGTATTTGCAAGTATTCACTGTTTACTGTGAATTGAAGCATAATTGCCAAATTCTTAACATCATTAATAATAGTGTTACAGCTTTAAGGTGTGTGGAGAATACATGAATGGATATATAGTAAATTGTTCCTACTTTCATTAGTATTTAAAAGGCTTCAAAATAAACATAAAATTCATGGTAGTTTTATTTATGTTATTGGTGTTATCAACTTTGTTCATAAGAAAATACTGTGTCTGTAAATATGTCTTCATATATGAATTGAGCACGCAAATATTTCCACACCTTAAATTTGCAGCCCAATGTGTTATCCTTTCGATAATTATAGGACACATACAGGGCTACGAAAGTACACTTAAATACCTGCATAGAGAATTTATATGCAATGATATGAATTTATGAAAAAAATGCTCAGAAAAATAATGCTCACATAAACACCAAGAACATTTTCCTTACTTAGGCAACACAATGCAATTAAATTTGTGTGGGAGGGTGACACGTTCGTTAAGTCAGGTCAGTCAGAGATTAGTAAATTATTCAGGGAATGTGATGAAAGATAAAATTGATAAATGTGTTATTTGAAAACAGAACTCAAGAGCAGATTTGTAACCGGCGTGTCAATAAACGAAGTACACATGGCCTGGTAATAGTGGGGAGTAAAATAGATTATACTGAGCGCTGAACTTGCTTATAGGTTTAATTTAGTGAGACAGAATGGATAAAATTCAAAACTGATAACTTCAGAATTACAAACGAACGGAACAAACGAACGAAATAGGCTATTTTAAGCCCCACAGTTTCCTAAATGTGCAAAGAGAAGACACATGTATGAACAACAAACAGGTGTATTAGTTTGACGCTCGGAAATGTGAGAAAGTCTTGTACGTTTCGAGCCTATGGTCTTCAACAGAAAGGAATATAAGGAAATAAACAGAGAGAATAAAAACTTGTGGATGTAGCGATCAATATCATATATATACATATAT
>NC_068992.1:5284785-5286481 GCF_001194135.2 Octopus bimaculoides
TATATATAAGAGTAAAAGGAAATGTTCTCTGTGGGACAAACACGTTGTACTCTGGGCAATCTATTAAAGACAATCTATCAAGGTTGTTGGTCTTAACGTTGCTTCTCCTTTCTTCTCTCATGGGCAATTTTATGTAGGATATTCTCAAGTTGGATGTCTCAGAACTCCTTTTATTGGTACCATAATTAAAGGAGACATTGGAAACATTGTAATTTAGAAGATCTACAAAATTAGACTGTCATTGATTTCAAGATTTGTTTTAATAACTGTTTATACCTACGTCATCTGATAGAATTTTTCTGAAGATATGTTTTTTACCGGGTACTTAGGTTAGTATATGTGTGTGTGTGTGTGCGTGAGCGTGCGCGTGTGGGTGTTTATTTATATTTTGCCACAACTTGACACCCGATATTGGTGTCTTTACGTTTCCGTAACTTAACAGTTGTGAAAAACAGGACGATAGAATTAGTACCAGGCTTTAGAAAATGTAGTATTGGTGTCGATTCGTTCCACTAAAATTCTCGAATTCGGTGCTCCAGTATGGCTACACTCTCATGACTGAAATAAGTAAAATATTACAGAAACACGCAATCACACACACACACACACACATGTATATGATATATAATACACATTCACATTACCATTTTATCGTTATCTATATCAGAAAGGCCAGGTAATTCTTAACAAAACCTGTGAACATTGTTTCAACGTATGAAAGCTAATCATTATATATTTAATGATAAGAACTCCAACCAAAGTATAGTTAACCATATCAAATAGAAACTGATAATATTAGCTTAAACTAGATTATATCTAAGAAATATATCTTTCGATAAATATATGATCGTAACACAGAAAATATCACTTACAAATACATCATAGCCAAACAGTTTTATCTCATTGTGTTGACAGATAATTTTTTTCCCCCTAACAAGGAAGACACGAAAATAAAATAAATTATGAATCGGTAAGTTAGTTTGGTATTTTGAAATAACCTTACATCTTTCGAAGATTATTGTAAATAAATTAAGGGTATTCACGATGTACAATGCAAAAATACTTAATGTTACTTTCATAGATGAAAGGTTTCTGACAAGTAGAGAAACGTTTTTTTTTTTCTTTTTTATCAATCAGATATCTCAATCATAAATATATATTTTTTTAAAAAATGTTGGTCTTAATTTATAAAAGTCATTCCTGTTTATCGAAAAGTGTTTCAGATCAAAACACAGCTTCTACTATTGATATTTTCAATACACTATTTTCTAAGGTAACAATATAGAACTATAGCCATTCAAATTGAGGAGCGTTATAATTCCAGTATTTGGCTGTAGTGTTATGAGCAATTCTATGTTGTGTGTTTGCAAATTTCGTTTTCAGTCGCTATATTAACCTACCATTGTTCATTTATCGCTGCCTTATTCTTTTATGTAAATTAACATTCGGTACATTTGAACCATCATACAAATTGACAAACATGTGCATTAGTAAGGCCGTTCACATACATATGCTCATACGTATGTACGTTCATAGGGGAAGCAGCAAAGTGCATCACTTGTTTGGTTGAAGCTTCATATATTGGCACTTACTTCGTCTGCTTTTATATTACACATAACTGAGCGAGTTTTATATTGTGTTCACATAAACACACACGCACACACACACACACACACACACACACACACACACGCAC
>NC_068992.1:5286651-5287795 GCF_001194135.2 Octopus bimaculoides
ATATATATATATGTATGTATGAATAAATACATATATGCTTATACGTGTATCTATCTATATATATATATATACCTGTCTGTCTGCCACTTGTGGTTACCATTTTTTCTTGAGGAGAGGCACCGACAATTCTGATAGAATAACCTCTACAAGACCAGGAATATGCAGAAAACATTTTAAAAATCAGTTAGATGCTGAAATATTTGCTGATTTCAATATCGGCATTTGGTTATCGGCATTTATGTGTTAGATATTTTTTAAATATTGCGCTAAGTATCGGTACTGCCTCTAGAAGAACAACTCGGTGCATGTTCTCATGTAAATTTTAAGCACAAAAACACATCTGAAATGTCCACACACACACACACACACATATGCACATATACATACACACTTACATATAGACAGACAGATTAACATGCAAACAAATAGATTGATATATACATATCCATATGTATGTATTTGTATACATGCACACATAGCCAGAACTATTTCATATTGAAACTTCTAACAGATTCGGAGAGATACATTCGTAATCATGGGATCTAAGTGAATAAATATTCGCATGAGTATTTGCCAGGTTTTAATAAAACTAATATTAGCTTTATTTTGAAATTAAAGTTAATAACTTATAATTGTGGGTACCATGGAATTTCTAAGGAATATCCTACAACTGTAATATCTGTCAAGCTGATTCACAGCTTAGAATTGAATGTTCTCTAACTGCAAAGTAGCACACCGGTTGATATATTACCATTAATGTTTCAAAAACATAAATTTGATTTCACTCGATAACTTGACTCAAAATGAAGTGCAGCACTTGAATGTATTTGACAAGTTGAGAAAATTTGAATTGATATTCTTACTAATTATGACCTTTGGGCAAATTAGGTGTGCCGCGTGAAAGGATGAATAAGGATATGTTTTATAGTGAAAGGGAATTTGAAGATCTGAAGTGTAAATATAGGAAAAACAAAAGATTGGATGTCAGATATTATATTCAACAGGTGAAGAAATTACTGGGAATAAATTACATTAAAGAGACATGTTAGGAACTTCAGAAAACTTGTTTTTCAAATTCAAATTAATTCAATTTACAGCTGCAAAAGAAAAAAGATGGAAGCTTCAGGAAATTCTTTATATATAT
>NC_068992.1:5287892-5294150 GCF_001194135.2 Octopus bimaculoides
ATATATATGTACATGCATATATATATGTATAAATATAATATTATTGTTAAAGATGTATGTGGACTCATTTAGAGTGCATACTTGCAGGTATAATTTTATTCGCGTAAAATTATACAATATTCGTGCATATGCATACACACACAAGCACATATGTGTGTTCTAGAGTGCGTGCGAATGAGTGTGCATGCACGAATATACATACGTTATAAACACACGTACATGTTCGGGTATATTTAACGAAATAATATATAAGTATTTTTAACTTTATTGTATGCCAATGGGTGTTGAATCTTTTTGAATAATTTAGTATATATATATACATTTAAGGAGAGAGAGAGAGAGAGAGAGAGGGAGGGAGGGAGAGAGAGAATGAGCGAAAGAGAGATATATGATTTTTATGTTTATCAAATTTATTCAATGACAAAAGTGCCTCTAGGGGCAAAATTCAATATCTAATTTCTTTTCACGTGAAGTATAAGTTTTCAGGCTTATAGTTTCCGAAGACATCAATCAGAAGTTCACTAATTTTATAGAATATTTTGCCTTATGTTTCTATTTATCATGTTTCTTACAGGATGTCTCTATGCGACAGTTGGATTATCTTTTTCTACAAAATGCGAGAAAAACAATATGGAGACTTGCAAAATCACTCACTATATATGCAAATACTCATGCAGTCACGCATAATGCAGACACACCCATATATATGGAATGAGCTGTTTTTTTCTATTACCCACAAGGGGCTAACGAAGAGGGGACAATACAAATACATGTGGGGACATTAAAAATGAAAAAAATGAATAAAAATGAAAAGATAAAAAAACTTAAATCGTATAAGATGAGTGATACAATGAAAATGATAATAAAATGAGCTACTTGCTCCACCTCATGCAGCACTACTTGCTTCCTTTTATCTTTTAAATTCTGAGTCCTTTAAAATGTCTATACCATATTTCTCGGTTAGCTCCTCGTACTTTATATCGTCTGGTATCTTCTTTAAATCACAAATCACTCTCCAGCCCTTATAGCCCCTCTTGAAGTTCAATATTTCGTCTTTTGGGCGTTTGGACACCAGAACACATGAGTGCTAGCCATCAATGTTTGTCCATCCTTTGGCATGGACAAATATTGCAGTCTTCTATTTTGTTATCTTATTGAGCACTTCCTTGTCTACACCATTAACCATCATATATGGAATAAGCGACGCATATTTTGGGATAAATAAAATTGTCATAATAGTAGTTGTTGGTGAAGAATTGTTCGTTTTGTTTAATGAATGTTTTCCAGATTATCGAACGTTTATTTTATACTTGAAGATGGTAATACGCTTTCAGGAATGTTTATCTTCTGTAAGTTATATTTCTTTTCTGTAGTATTTGATATGATGATTTTCATCGTGTATTTCACAAATACTAAGTGCGTATTGTCTACGGTGTTTGTATAGGTGTCAACATTCTTCTATATAAAAGGATTTGTTTATGTATCCGCTTTATTGTTTACCTTTCGCATCATCTCTATAGAGAGAATATTTTATACATGGGATGTTGAAATTCGTGTCAGACTTCGTTTCATTTACAGTGGCCATAGTTGATTTCTTTTTACATTTGTTGTCCTCTTTTGTTGTTAAATATCTTCTGTGAGACATATTGTCCATTGCTCAAGTGATAGACTTATTAGTTGTATTCTTTACATATTTGTACATACATACTCTGTTATAATATTTGCTAGTTTGGTATATATGTACTTACAGTTTCCATATGCAGAATCTGATATTCATATAGCATTCTTATATTTGGTATTATTCATTACTTTGTATGTTGTTTTTGCCAATACATTCAACGGTAAATATCGTGTATTTGTTCAAGTTCTTTTTTGTGTTTAGAGATTTATCTTTTTACATTTATGTGCTATTTCCGTGGTATTCGTCTTAGATGACTTACGATTTAACCCTCACAGATCCTCTAATGAAATCTGTTTTCATACCCCCAAGATATTCGCCTCAGAATTCACTGCTCCCGAACGATTTTACCCATTAACTGAAGGTATGTGCAACGTCATCATGGTATGTGTGTCAGCTGCAACATTATTCAATTTCTTTTTCATCGAAGTTATGTTTCTGATTTTTAGTAGCCGACTAGAGTATCTATATTTGATTCTTTTAAATCCCTGAATTGTTCATTATTTTGCACACCTTTCCCATTCGAATTTTATCCTAGGGTGGATTGATTAGCTTGAGCATATATTGGGAGTGAAATGTATTATATTATTGGCGGCATGAAGTTAGATATTTCTCATCCATGCTAAGTGTTGTTTGTACGTCAAGCTTCTTAAACACTGTCAGAAAATATTATGCTTGTGATTAAGTAACTGAATTTCAATTAGAATGTGGTCTTTGCTATTCTTTAAGAAGACCATTTCAGTCGGAAATCTGCTAAATTATATTACTATATAGGTTTTCTTGCAAGTTATTCATTATATGGTATCGGTCCTGTACAATTTTCTGCTCTCCTCCCAAATCCCTTTATGATCTCTTCCAGAATCCTTTTTCTGTTCTCCTCTGAAATACCTTTCTGCTCTCCACCAAAATGAAGCAAGCAATACCCATGTCTTACACTGGTTTATTCACTCTCGTCAAAGAAGCGTCCGGTATTTACCAATGGACTGGTTATTATCTAGTTTTCTTTTGTGCAATCAAAATTATATTTGCTTTCCAAATTTTATAATTGTTTCTTTTTATCCTATATTTAAGAGATGAGGAATTATGTACGTTATTTACATTATTTACATTTGATGGACGGGCATTTGTCCTCATCTTGTTTGTTGCTAACACAACGTTTCGGCTGATAAACCCTCCAGCTTCCATCAGGTGTCTTGGGGAAATTTAATTACCTTGCACTTAGATATAAATAACAAGAGTAACTCAAGAATAACTACAACTGCTGATGCTGCTAAACGTAATAATAATGATAATAATAATAATAATAATAATAATAATAATAATAATAATAATAATAATAATAATAATAATAATGATAATAATAATAATAATAATAATAATAACGATGACGATGATGATGATGATGATGATGATGATGATGATGATGATAAATGAGAATAAATGAGACAGCTAATGTTAAATATTCCATTCACGTCAGACGTAATGACAAGGAGAAACGTAGGATATCATATCAGTGCAACCAGTGGCAATATTAATAGGGATCTTAGTACTAAGGATATTAATAAATAATGGACATATGTGCATAAAGAAATTTAACGAAACCAGTGAACATTATCATTTTATCGATGCTACGAATAATCATAGTGTTCATCGGTAGTAAAAAGAAAAAAATGTAATCGCATTTTGCACGTATAATTTCTCCACGAAAATAAACTCTACAAATTATTGTCAGAATGAATACACGAGCTAAAATTTGTCATTGCTTTCGCTAGTATACAGGGTGTTTGCATCTGTTCTTGATTGATTTTGACATACTGTTGTACACCACCCGCTAGAAAAACAGCCAATTGACTCTATTCAGAGAAAAATAAAAGAAAATAAATTATCATGCAAAATGGAGTAAACAGTTGAAACATGAAAACCGAAACACAATTTAGAGGAATAAAAGAAACCTAATCAAGTATGGTAAGAAGACATCATGTATTAGAATCAAGAGGGTATATTACATAATCTGAGCAAAATCGTGTAGAATTAAGACAGGTCACTAAAAAGGTTGCATGAAGGAGAAGAAAAATGTAATGGGATTGACCTATATGGACATTCATAACAAACCATAAAATGTTTGGACAAACAACATTAACAGAATTTTTCAAGCATAATGGGAGAAAATATGTAAAAACGTTAAGCATAAAACAGCCATTATGCATTATAAATATAAAAGGAAAATTATTAGAATATCGCAAATATTGGTCGTGGTAAAAATCTCACAACTCCAACAGGAAAACTGATGGGAGAGAAAATGTTTGCACTTTGTCAACTAATGCACATGGGAAGTGTCGTTGTTTTTATTGAAGTTAGCAGGTGCTGCTAAAGAACAACATAAATGTAGCCGAGTGAAAATCTCAGTGGCTTCCGAAGTTTTATCAAAAGTTATTAACCAGTCATCTTTAGCAAAATACACGCATTAACACCATTGATGTCCAAACTCACACTAATAAATTAAGTACTAACATAGTATATACCTTTCACATACATAATTTACAAACGAATGCTATTCCACTTGAGCGCAATGGCATCTCATCTGAAAAACAGAGCCTGCCGATAAGAGATGCGTGTCTGTAAGGGGTAGATACCGTTCATTCGCATACTTAATGAGGTCTATACAAAGCAGAAAACAAAGTTTTGGTGACAAGTGGTTTGGCTTCAGGCTTAATTTTGTGTGTGCAATCTGTCATGAGGCTTGCAGGAAAAATATATCAACCAAAGATACTCAATATATAACAACCACGTGATGTGAAAGAGGAAATATTCATATTACTGCTAGGCAAAGAGAACATAATTTAAACTCTTCAATATAGAAGAAGAAACTGTGTTAATGAGTAAAGGAATGAAATTCAAACGTATAATATATGTGATGGGGGCAATTGTTCATTCTTTGTGACGGAATTAACAAAACAGAACAAACAGACCGATATTCTTAGATTAAATTATGAATACGTTTGGCAATGGCTGAGTGGCATTAATATTAATACTGTATATTGTTAATGGAATTGATTGAATTCAGCCAACAAAATGAATATAGATTGTACTTTACACTATTTCATGATGCTGTGAAATATACTTCAGTATATATGCATTTCAATGTCTAACTTGTATTATTTACGATTAGGTATTCAGCAGTTTCATGTTGAATGGTGTAGATCCTTAGGAATCTCTCCCAATAAAAAATACAATTTCAGAGAAAATCGATTTGAAATTATGGGTGATTAGCATTAAGACGCATGCCGTGACCTGTTAACTTTTTACGCTCCTGAATGACTGGAAATGAAAATAAACACGAGAACGTAAAGGAAGCTAAATAATGAATGGGCAAAAATATATGGATTACAACTATTATTAATGTGATTATAAGAGTGTCCACGAAGAGACATAATGAAAATGATATGACATGCCGGTCAACAAATTCCGATTTGATCGCTGTTAAAAAGGATAAAATATTACGAAGTAAATGAACGAAACCATCCTAAACTTTTCAAACGAACATCGGGATGTTTACTAGGAAACACGTTAGAATTATGATTGCCTATGTCCATACGTCAAAACTATTTAGACCGTTTATCCATCTGTAAGGGAAAGATAAGAAAACTAATGAGTGATCTGGACAAAATTGTTCCAAAAGTTAATCCTTCAAGATTAATTTAGATATATTTCCATCAAATTAAAATTCAAGTTCAATTATGCCAGCAAAAGAAGCAATATGTGTAAGAGATAAGATTTCATACTTACTTAGACACACAAAAAAAACGCATGGATATGTTGAACATATAAACAACCTGATCCGAGAGAGTGTCCTTATATACATGTGAATGTGCGTTTGTATGTACGTTTGTGTGTGCGTGTGTTTGCATATGTAATAATATCTATTACAAGGCGGTGAGATGGCAGAAACGTTAGCGGGCGAAATGCTTAGCGGTATTTCGTCTGTCTTTACGTTTTGAGTTCAAATTCCGTCGACTTTGTCTTTCATCTTTTCGGGGTCGATAAATTAAGTATCTAATTGACTGGCCCCTTCCCCAAAATTTTCGAGCCTTGTGTCTAGAGTAGAAAAGAATTATATCTATTACACTAGAACTGCTTTTAATTCATATGCAAATTTTGTTAGTCGATGTAGTGAAGAATGATGTCATTATATATGCATATATATATATATATATAAAGAGAGAGAGAGAGAGAGAGAGAGAGAGAGAGAGAGAGGAAGAGAGAGAGGGAGAAGGAGAGAGAGAAACAGAGAGTGAGAAAGAGAAAGACAAAGAGAGAGAGAAACAGAGAGTGAGAAAGAGAAAGACAAAGAGAGAGAGAAAGAGATAAGAGGAAAAAATACAGAAGATTTGTTTTTCAGGATTTAAGAGTATATTAGAGCCATGATAATATAAAAATATATTTTTGTACAAAACAAGGTTTTGTTCTTTCAACATAATTGAAGTATGGACCGGTTTCGCATTGCTCATGAAACTGAAAGATAAATCGCGAGGGAAAGTTATTGGGAGGGGAGATAATTGTCCACTCATCGATTTTGCAGT
>NC_068992.1:5294358-5299196 GCF_001194135.2 Octopus bimaculoides
ATATATATATATATATATATATATATATATATAAATCAGTGAGAAAGTGCCGAATCCTTCCTTTGATGCGCGTCTTTCCTACTTTCCTATTAGAACGATACATTACGAACAAGGTTTGATACTGTTCTTGATCGTTCGAAGCCTATTGTCATTTTTACTGACCTTAGTGGACATCTTCCTCAAATGATGCCTATATCCTAGCTGTTAATTCTTATAGAATAATCCAACTTCATTATACAACTCTTTAGTTCTACTTCCCTTAGTTCACCGAATTAGAGCTCGATATTTTAAATACAATTTGTTCTTTGAGCTTATTTGTCTTATAGTCTGCAACGGTAGTCTGCTCCACCATTTTCTCTTTGCCATTGCAGATATCATTTTTGCTAGCACACTTCGTGGACGACAGTTTCGTTTGGGTTTGTCGCCGGTTTACATTTCAACTGCTGTGAAGCAGAATCGATTTGCAAAGCTTGCTGCATACCAACTCTGCATGGTATTTCGGGAAGGAATTTTTAATTTTATTTTGCTTCATCGCTTCTTCTCATGATGTGTGAGTGATATCTTGTGGCTTTGCGCTATTTTAAAGTAGCAAAATATTTTTCTCGCTTTTCAAGGTACGAATTGTTGCGTTTCTTCAAGGCAAAAAAAAAAAACGCATTGAATTCATGTAGCGTTTTGAATTAAAATGTTAATATTGAATTAAAAGGTTAATTATTTCCACCTGAATTAAGCAAGCATCAAAACTATGAACAAAAATTGTCTGTTATGACTGAAGAATAAATTGTTCAAAAATGTGTACACCGAGAAATATTAAATCCAATTGATTACAAGTTATAATAGTGCCAGAAAACAGTTTATGACCCAAAATATCATACCAAGCCAATGAACAGTCATGTGCATTTTGTCGTCTGAGCTGTGTTCCGATTTATCATTTACTTCTATTGTCTTGTGCCCGATACGGCATTGAGCTGGCAGAACCGTTCGTACGCCGGGGAAAAACTGCTTAGCAGCATTTCGTCTATCGCTGCGTACATATTCCACCGAGGTCCACTTCCACACATATTACTTCGCGGGGGCGGGGGTCAGTAATATAATTGCGAATGCAATACTGGTATCGATGTGGACTTAATTTTCAAAAATTGCTGGCTCTGGCTAAAATGTTCAACCATTTAGAGAGAGAACTATTCTAAGACACTGAAAATAGTACCTTTTACTTGTGACATTACGGATTGCGTAAATAGTATTCCAACGGGTAGAAAGAATTGTTATACTAATATATGCCACTTACAATGAGAACAGCATCTCACTAAACTGTCGTCGATGGAATTAATGTAGAGAGTTTTAAATGATAAGGCAATATACTTGTATTATAGGTAGTTATAAAGATATACTCTCGAGTCATCGTTATCAGTAACATTTTGTATTTGATGTAGTAAATGAACTACAGATCATTAATAATGACTGATTAATTAGAGTAGCCATGTATTTTCAAAATTGTTTACATTAAGAACCAGTTATTAAAAATTGGTTACAGCTTTGAATCGCATAATCGAACAATGGAACTGAGTAATGATGAAAGAATATTTCGAGATCATGTATTTAGCAATATACACTTGATATCATCAGATTAAATATTAGATTTAGTGCTGTTGTTGTCAACCGTTCAATGAAATGAAACACAAGGGGAAGTAGTACGAAACATTTCAAGAGACCATCTAAAACAACGAAATATTAAAACATGAGACATGAAATATAAGTGCATTGCTTGTTGAATTACAATGACATCATTTTATTCTTAACGCTTTTATTGGTTAACCTGATTTATGCCTGATGGGACTGTCTAATGATGAAGCTTTCAATACGAGATAATCAGTTGATGTTTGAAGACAGAAAGTATTCGTTGTATTTCCTGAGAGGATGAACGTATCCAGAGATTACGTGTATATACGTTCAAACAATTACGTGAGAGATATTCTTATTAGAAGCACTTGTAGAACACTTTGAAATTAGTTAAGTGTTCAGCGTAAGCATCATGATAAACAACCGAAAACTATCAAAATTATAATAGGTTGTATAGTATAATAAGTATTTTTATATCTATCTATTTATCAATCTATATATCTGTCTTCCTGCCTGTCTGCCTGCCTGTCTGCCTACCTGTCTGTCTGTTTGTCTGCCTGTCTATATCTATATTTATATATGTATGTATGTATGTATATATATATATATATATATATATATATATATGAAGAGAGAGAGAAGAGAGAGAGAGGGAGTGCGCTGGGTAAATTGTCGCCATTGTATATTAGTAATGTCGAGCGTGCGCATTGTTGTTTATTATCTTGTCGACTATACAATTTAGTTGGGTCAGTTGTGTACCGTTTATCAGGAAGACAGAACCGTGATGCAATTCATTCTGCCAGGAAGTTTGAAACAACATGCTGTTCTCCTACGCATTCGCGCCAGAAGCTCCACTAAGAACATTTCAGTGTCTGGGTGTCAAACTGAGGACATGTACAGAGAGAGTTAAAAATCAAACATCCTGTCTAAATTATGGTATTTGTGGTGAACGCTAGTGATGGTGACGTTACGCCTCTATTCGTCTTCCCACACGGTCTCAGGCTCAACACGGAGACACACATCAGGTGTCTGATGGAGGTAGTGCTGCCGTGTGTCAAGAGGGTATCTGTTGGAATACTCCTTGTCTGGCAACAGGACTCTGCACCATTCCACACAAGCAGGAGAAGCCAGTAATGGATGTCAGTCAATTTCTGCGTCAACACCACCCCTAATACCTGGCTACTTAACTCCCCAGACTGGAGCGCCTTTGATTATTACGTCTGTGGTGAAGTTGAGCGAGAGTCCAACAAACTTCCTTGTAAGATCAAAAATGAACTGATGGCAAGCATTATGGTAGCATTCACTAACTTAAACAAGGAGACCATCCAGAAATGTTGTAGATTTCGAAAACGTCCGTCTGGAGGCTGTGTTTGAAGCCAATGGCGATTTTATTGAATAAATTTACTCTTAGTATTTCAATATTTTTTATTTAATTTTGGTAAATTTATCTGTTGAAATAAGATGTCAGCGTTATTTTATTTTGTCTGGGGAGAGTCATTCTCTTTTGGTACCTCATTATTTAACACACTCACCGGTAAGGTTTCCACTCATTTACTCATTTAGTTATTTTAAATGAGAATGACTCTCTCCAGATACAACAAGATATGCTTCAACACACGAGCTCACATAAAGAAACTTGCAAACCAAATCCAAAAACGAAGTGATACTTTAATTTTTGCGCAATTTAGATGACGATATAATCACCGCACTCTGTTTATGTGTGTTGTGTGTGTGTGTGTGTGTGTGTGTGTGTGTGTGTGTGTGTGTGTGTGTGTGTGTGTGTGTGTGTGTGTGTGTGTGTGTGTGTGTGTGTAATGCATGTATATCTTTTTCACTACAATGTGAATTCCTGGTTGAGTTGCGGATACTACCATTCATGACGTACCTCTCCTTCATTCATACACATTATATGTAGGTTTAAACAACATTTCCTTTTTTCACTGCCGATAATGATTATAAAATTTTTCCATAAATTCTGGACGCGGACTTTGCAAAACCTGTTTAGAAATATACAGCATTGTTGGTGTGAAACCACACGTACTTATATTAATTAAACTACGCAAGAAAAAAAAACTGGAAACGTTTTGTTTGTTATCCACAAAGGAAAACTACACTTCCTTTTACTAGCTGATTCAAAATTTTATTCACATTTGATCAACTCTCATTTTAGCTCTCATAGCATTTACACAAAGAACTCGCACGTGTTAACAAACACAACTACCAAAATAGCTTCGCATGGAATAATATGTTTCCATTGAAACTTAATGGCACATCTGGAAATGTTAATAAGAGATTTACACATAGAGTTCGTAAAGGTTATCTTGTGTTTTATGAAAACACCATTATTGTTTCTATAGACGGAGGAAACATCAAGTAATTTTCCTTTTTTAGTTTGCTCCAATCGTGGCCTCACAGATTTGTCTAACCTAGATCGATATAAAAGCAAAACGCATAAAAATTACAATCACTGTAGTACTGATAATAATAATCATTTGGATTACGATGTCAACAAAATTGACAAGACAATCATGATGACAATGAAGATGAAAAAAGGCTCAGATGCAGAATAAAAGGAAGTGGACAGCATAACAGCAACGTCAGAACCCATTTTGCAAAGATTAAAAAAATGTTCGACTGTTTTTATGTTGTTGTTTTCAATGGAAAGTCCATTAATTTCCTTGAAAATCAAACAACGTGCATTAAACAAGTTGTTGAAAAGTTTCTAACAGATGAAGTTGGTGAGACAGAATAAAACAAAAGCATAGAATAACTATGAAGTCTAAATTATGAGCTGGCGTTGTAATTTATCACATAATCATGACAAGTTTAAAGCAAATACAATTTTCAGAAAACTATGATTGGATAATATAAAATACGGCAGCTGGAAATTAGAACAAAAAAGTTAAAACATAATTTCACGACAAACCTAATTAAAACATTCGAGGCGAAGGAGTAGAGCAAATAACACACACACACACACACACACACACGGACACATGCATATACATAAACAGACGCGCGCGCACACAGACACACGTACACACACACACGCACTCACGTACACACACATTTAAAACCTTGTCTAAATTAATAACTTTTCAAGCTTTATTCTGTCAAGATAATAGGTGTAAAAGTAGACAATAATATAAGTTTATGTTTTCATGTGAATGGAGCTACGCACGTATATATACTCAGATATGTATATATATACATATATA
>NC_068992.1:5299368-5305651 GCF_001194135.2 Octopus bimaculoides
ATATGAATGTGTGTGTACCTACAATTTTACTAATGCAAATGTATTACATGCTTTAATTCTTTACATACAATATACAAGGTTGTGATAAGATAGGTATTTGCCAATGTTTCCAATCCCAAAACACCTGCTGATCCTTTTATGTGTTTGATGTATCCGCCGTCAACCTTAGCACACATATGAGCTCGTCTGCAACTCAGAGTAACGCACCGGTCCAGTTGGGCCTTGATGTCGTGACACGCCCCTTTAATTTACTCCTTGAAAGTTGGAAATGTATGTGCATTTCTTTCGATATCATTGGCTTTTATGACATCGCAGAATAAATAAAAGCATTGGTTTTATGTCTGGGGAACGAAAAGACTAATTAATTCTGCAGCGTCCAAGGAAACTTACATCCAGTAAATTGCGCATTTGAATTGCATGATGAAGTCATGTCCTATTCTGTGGAACAACGGCTCACCAAATTTGGGCATAACCTGAATTCTGGACACCTGTACTTTACGCAAAACGACAAGCCAGTTGTCAACATTAAATGACTTCTCAAAATAGAAATTTTAAGGATTCCAGGTCACGACAGACCGGTCCAAAGATCGATATCCGGCTGATCCATCTCCGTTGCTATTTTGTGGCGGGCGTGAGTGTCATACCTTTAAACACAGTTATACCTGTTGACATGACCTGGCAATTTCAAAAATTGTTGATCGGAACAGCAATCATGTCTAGAAATCGTGAGATTTCGACAATATTTTACCATGATTTAAGTGAATGCTGCCTACGTCTCGTTTTTCTCAGTGGTAACGGTTCAATGCTGTTCGGATTTTGTGACGTTATTTAGGGAACGTGTTTTTTCAAATTCGGTGCTAATTTTGTAAATTAATTGTTGTGAACGGGGCTCGGCGTGAAAGGTCTTTATCCACTACTACCTCACAGTGTCTGTATTTTCAAATATCAAGGACATCCTTCTTGTCTGTTAGCAATCTTTATGTGTCAAAGTCCACACCATGCCCTCTCATGGTCCTGAAAAATGAAAATTAAATTTATGAACCTACATTTCCAAAGCCCTGTATTTTACATTAAAACGCCGAGACAATAAAAATAGTAAACATTTAATTATTCGAACTTGAATAATGTGAGCGAGATTTAACGACTGTAATATCTGCTTTATTGACGTATGTTTGCTTTTTCCATGAACAGTATCAATTTCACATATTCCAGCTAATACTACTCACTAACATAACTTGCAAAAGAAAGAATTTTCGTGTTGGCTATGTGCTTAAACATATGATTTCATTCGATTCTCATCCTAGACCGTTTTCCCCTCCTCCTCCTACTCCTCCTCTTCCATTCCACCTTCTACTCCTCCTCATCATCATAACCGTCTCGACCATCATTCTGCTGTTTCATGGTGTTAATTATATAATTTGCTTAAGATATTTTCTCTCGAACCGCAGCCCATAGTCTAGAATCAGAAGGATTTATGTGCGTTCTAGGAGAAATGCTTTTGCTCAAATGTCGTGAACGAACTGCCTGGTTATGTTTCACTCCAGCTCTCCACGTCTGATTTTTGATTTCGTAAAATAAATTCACAAAAAATAGTAGAGACCGTTAGTTCAAATATCTCCTTCTCCAATTTATTGCTCTGGCACCTTTGATAACTTCTTCTTCTTCTTCTTCTTCTTCTTCTTCTTCTTCTTCTTCTTCTTCTTCTTCTTCTTCTTCTTCTTCTTCTTCTTCTTCTTCTTCTTCTTCTTCTTCTTCTTCTTCTTCTTCTTCTTCTTCTTCTTCCTTTCCCTCTTCCTCTTCTTCACCCTACTCCTCATTTACATTTTATATTTGTTCTTCACGATGTCGTTGGAGTTCTTATTCTATTATTCCTTTAGTGAATAAGAGACAGTTAAATGCTATTTTCAGTAATGTACATAATGACCATATCACGCAAATTGTACAATACTAATAACAGTATGTGACAGTAGTAGAAGCACAAATACTATTTTACATCACATACGCTTTATCAACGAGAATATAGCTACCACCCTCGCCCAATAATTTGCATTTTATATCTCATGTAACACCGCAAAATATGAATTCGTGAAAATGATTGAGGAAGACATCAAATAAATCATTCCTGTTTTGCTTCACTACATTAATGCCATTCTATACATTTTTTACATACATAAGAATTCAAACGGCATAAACTTAGCATCGAACTGATCAGAATACGCTTCAATGTTTTTCCTCTCTTAAACAATCTAACTGAAAGAATGTATACAAAACCGAAAACAATTTTGTATATCACCGAAACATATCATAGAAACATATCATTCAATAGTAATTCCTTCCTGCCTCTCATTGCTTAGATTCTCAAAAACGATGGAAATATTATGTCTCCATCTCACGTTATGAATAAAAAGATTAACAAGCAAATAAGATAATAAAAATGTTATACTCATGCTAAAATCGTATCCTTGCCAGGAAAAGATGAATATCAATCACATGAAAATATTCTTAGAGGTATGAATGATATCATTTGAGCGCAATATTTTCTTTCTTGACATAATTGAATGTTTGATTTAAATAGTCGTCCATCTCTTAAAATATATGGTAGGCATATATAATAGCATGTGACAGGGAAGAACAAACACATCATACAAAGACAATATCGCTTTATTGCAATCTTTTCGATCTTTTAATGTAAACATGAGACCACATATATAAGAAAAAAAATGAATAAATGAATTATATATTACGACAAGGAATATAACAACAAATGAAAGAATCATTTCTTTTTATGGCATATTATTATCTTTATCAAATTATGCAATGTCGAAAGGTTGAAATTAAATCCAAAATATATGATCTCAATACTTAAAATGTGTCCGCAGTTTTTTTTTGTTTTGTTTTTTTGTACAAAAATGACTGGTATTTTGCAATGCCGAGAAGATTCTCAAAAGTGTTATGTACAATGAAGGGCTTATGAAGCAGTTGATTCCGATAATCACCCTCCATCTGAAGATAGAGAAAATATAACTAAAATATTGTCCTTTTAGCGATATGTAAACTGATGAGAAAACGCAACGTTAAATCTCTTCCGCACAAATACACAACTCAAGAATGTAGGAATATTCGAGATACTTTCATTCTTACGGGATGAAAACTTAGAAATTATCTCCTGTAGACTTGTATTTACTACGTGTTACTGAAGCAAAATGAAATCTATATCCGTGATTTCTTGTTATAACTATGTTAATGATATTTTACAGTATATAAGGCAAGCGCGCCTGAAAGACGTGTGATTAATTAACGCAAATATTTCTATTTCATGAATTTCTATAACAATTCATTGCAAACGCTCAGTTGCATTCCATCATATTCCATCAGTCATTGACTATTCGTTGCGAACGGCTCAGCATGATACAATTTCAGTTGTTCAGCGGTACACTGAAAATTGCAAACAAATCTGCTTCAAATTTCATCCAATGTTATTATAGGCAAAGAAAAGGAAACCTCTGATTGTTACAATAATTAAATCATAATTATAGATTTCTGGATTAGGACTTAACTGAAACACAAAGCGCATAAATATTAGTTCAAATTGAAAAAAAAAATTTAAATGATATATGACTTTCTTTAGTTAAATTTTCTACATGATAAATTTATCTCATTGATATTGTCTTAAGATATTTAGAGTTGCTTTTAGCCAAACAAAATTAATGTTTTATTTGATTGTAAGTGAGAAAGATGTATTTTTCTATTCCCTGTTGCTAGAAAATTATGTGTGTTATTTATTAAATTTGTTTTATAGTGGTTGTATTCCAATATAAATCTCAATCCAAAAGTAACTTTATTTAGATAACGGCAACACTTGTCTGGCTCGAAATAGTATTTTTCATTTTCCATAGAATTCTCAAAACAAGGTTAACATTGTTATTGAAACGACAACTACCAACTATAGAAAATAAACGTGTAAGGCAGCGTAATATTTGCTTATACATTCTATTTGGAAACTACACTGAATCTTGTTCGCTAATTTGCCTGTATTTCGCAAGAAAGCTCTTTGCAATCCACATGTTTGCTGAAGCAATCATTCACAAATTCATGCGCGCAAAATAAATCATTCCTTCAGACTAGAAGACGTATTATTATACAGTTGTATGGACAGAACTAGATTGGTGTTACAATGTATGTTGTGCATGGAGGAAAACCAAACTTAATAAACAAGACATATTATACGTGTAGAATTTAACCATGTTACAAATAATTACTTTGCGAAGAATATAGAAAAAAGAGAGACAGAATACAAACATTTCAAGTTTAAGATGAATGCAAGTTAGAGAATGAAAAACTAGGATATATTGATATATACATGACAGTGTCCGGATCCATTCAGGCAAGATGTACATATATCGTAGATAGGTAAAATTAATGTATTTATAAATTCGTTATTAGACGAGGTGTATTCATAGAAAGTAAAGATTTTGACCTCTGAATAAAGAACTAAATAAAAATAATCATACAAGTTTTAAGGGAAGAAAGAAAATAACTTGTCAATAAACATATGTGTATGTATGTAATCATTATTTAAACCTAATGAACATTTTATTTTGAGAGGTGTATAAATCATGCATATATTTATACTTTTATGTACGTATAAATGAAGGATTTTGTATCGAAATGCTGTTTTACACATTCTAATGTAATGTTGAAAATAAGCGTTGGACTATGAAGTTTGAAGAAGATGAAGCACAGCTGCTTCGAGCTTAGCAACTATCTTGTGTTTTCCCAACGATGATCTTAATAACAAAAGCATACTTTGTTGAAGTGGATATACCTCCATATCTTATCGCTATATCAACTATCAGATTCCACCAAAGTAAAAATTGTTGATTCTATAATCCGCAAAAGTACCGACTCGTATATCGTATTTCGTTGAATATTTCTTATGATATTATCTTTATTTACATAGATATGTTATCGGGTTACACAGTAATGTGGCAATATAAGGTCTGCTCAGGCGGCGAGCTGGCAGAAACGTTAGCACACCGGGCGAAATGCTTAGTGGTATTTCTTCTGTCTTTCCGTTGTGAGATCAAATCCCGTCGATGTCGGCTTTCGGGGGCGATAAATGAAGCACCACTTGCATACTGGGGTCGATCTTATCGACTGCTCCCTCTCCCAAAATCTTTTGTTTCTTGTGCCCAGAGTAGATAATAATAATATAAAGAATGCTTATGATGAGTAGGATTATACCTTAATGCACATGTTGTATATGTGCAAAAAATATTGCATTTCATATTAAATTTATTGCTGCAATTGTTCAGTAGATAGATCTGATAAATCTATTATAGAAGTTTTACATGACTTCTTTTCTCATAGAAGAGAGGTGGTTGGATTTTTATGTAAAGTAGATTTACATGACATCAAGATGTCCTTCGCTTTGGCTGAATGCAATTCGAGAAAGTATAATGTGGTTCGTTTGGAAATTGGCAATATCTTGGTGATAAAGCAACAGAAGGGCTTGGGTCATGAAAGCAGAACTGTAATTTGATTGACGTCAATATGTCATGAGGAGTCTTCAAATCAAAGTTATGACTTCATAGATTTACAGTACTAAAATTTGGTATTGGCAAAATTCTTCATAGTATCGGATGGAGATATAGATGAGAAGTGTTACTGCGGGCTTTATTGGAATGGTACCAAATAGATAAATTTTAATTAATAACCACTTAAATGGTATCATCTTGTCACAAAAATGTCAAATGTATTTCAGTGATGGAGTTTAAGATGTCTTCGAATCGCACGTGAGCAAGGAAGTACATATATAATAAATATAGAAAGGAATAGATCAGCATCTACGTTCGTGCATGTGTTAATAATGTATAACATTATTGTTTTATTTTTTATTCTTTCACATGTTTCACTTGTTTGACAGCGACCATACTGGAGCACCGCCTTGGGGTGTTTTAGACGAACAAATCGACGCCGGGATTTATTTTTGAAGCAACTACTTATTCAGTTGGCACTTTGCCGAGACGCTATGTTACGGGGACGTAAATACACCAAAACCGATTTCCAAGTGGCAATGGTGGATAACCACAAGCTTAATGACAGACACACACACACACACACACGCACACATGATTCCCCTATAAAAATTTATGTACTGAATGTTATACAGAGGTTAACGGAAATAACGAGAACCGGAACGTGAAACTCTGGGTGACAAATTTTCGGGATACTTATGCGATGCTTTTGCAAATTTAATAATAATAAAGTATACAAACACAGA